>NW_028270175.1:34481315-34532969 GCF_037043375.1 Chiloscyllium plagiosum | reverse complement strand
GGAGAGAGTGTGAGGGGGGGAAGGAGAGAGTGAGGGGGGAAGGAGAGAGAGTGAGGGGGGGAAGGAGAGAGAGTGAGGGGGGGAAGGAGAGAGAGTGAGGGGGGAAAGGAGAGAGAGTGAGGGGGGGAAGGAGAGAGAGTGAGGGGGGAAGGAGAGAGAGTGAGGGGGGGAAGGAGGAGAGAGTGGGGGGGGGAAGAAGAGAGAGTGAGGGGGGGGAAGGAGAGAGAGTGAGGGGGGGGAAGGAGAGAGAGTGAGGGGGGGAAGGAGAGAGAGTGAGGGGGGGAAGGAGAGAGAGTGAGGGGGGAAGGAGAGAGAGTGAGGGGGAAAGGAGAGAGAGGGGGGGGGAAAGGAGAGAGAGTGGGGTGTGAGAGAGAGTGAGGGGGGAAAGGAGAGAGAGAGTGGGGTGTGAGAGAGAGTGAGGGGTGGAAGGAGAGAGAGGTGGGTTTGAGAGAGAGTGAGGGGGGGAGGAGAGAGAGTGAGGGGGGAAGGTGAGAGAGTGAGGGGGGGAAGGTGAGAGAGTGAGGGGGGGAAGGAGAGAGAGTGAGGGGGGAAGGAGAGAGAGTGAGGGGGGAAGGAGAGAGAGTGAGGGGGGGGAAGGAGAGAGAGTGAGGGGGGGAAAGGAGAGTGAGGGGGCGTGAGAGAGTGAGGGGGGAAAGGAGAGAGAGTGGGTGTGAGAGAGTGAGGGGGGGAGGAGAGTGAGTGAGGGGGGAAGGTGAGAGAGTGAGGGGGGAAGGAGAGAGAGAGTGAGGGGGGAAAGGAGAGAGAGAGTGAGGGGGGAAAGGAGAGAGAGAGTGAGGGGGGAAAGGAGAGAGAGAGTGAGGGGGGAAAGGAGAGAGAGAGTGAGGGGGGAAAGGAGAGAGAGAGTGAGGGGGGAAAGGAGAGAGAGTGAGGGGGGAAAGGAGAGAGAGTGAGGGGGGAAAGGAGAGAGAGAGTGAGGGGGGAAAGGAGAGAGAGTGAGGGGGGGAAGGAGAGAGAGTGAGGGGGGGAAGGAGAGAGAGTGAGGGGGAAAGGAGAGAGAGGGGGGGGAAAGGAGAGTGAGGGGGGAAAGGAGAGAGAGTGGGTGTGAGAGAGAGTGAGGGGGGGAAAGGAGAGAGAGTGGGTGTGAGAGAGTGAGGGGTGGAAGGAGAGAGAGTGGGTTTGAGAGAGAGTGAGGGGGGGAGGAGAGAGAGTGAGGGGGAAGGTGAGAGAGTGAGGGGGGGAAGGTGAGAGAGTGAGGGGGGAAGGAGAGAGAGTGAGGGGGGGAAGGAGAGAGAGTGAGGGGGGAAGGAGAGAGAGTGAGGGGGGGAAGGAGAGAGAGTGAGGGGGGGGAAGGAGAGAGAGTGAGGGGGGAAAGGAGAGTGAGGGGGCGTCGAGAGAGTGAGGGGGGAAAGGAGAGAGAGTGGGTGTGAGAGAGTGAGGGGGGGAGGAGAGTGAGTGAGGGGGGGAAGGTGAGAGAGTGAGGGGGGAAGGAGAGAGAGAGTGAGGGGGGAAAGGAGAGAGAGAGTGAGGGGGGAAAGGAGAGAGAGAGTGAGGGGGGAAAGGAGAGAGAGAGTGAGGGGGGAAAGGAGAGAGAGAGTGAGGGGGGAAAGGAGAGAGAGAGTGAGGGGGGAAAGGAGAGAGAGAGTGAGGGGGGAAAGGAGAGAGAGAGTGAGGGGGGAAAGGAGAGAGAGAGTGAGGGGGGGAAAGGAGAGAGAGAGTGAGGGGGAAAGGAGAGAGAGAGTGAGGGGGGAAAGGAGAGAGAGAGTGAGGGGGGAAAGGAGAGAGAGAGTGAGGGGGGAAAGGAGAGAGAGAGTGAGGGGGGAAAGGAGAGAGAGAGTGAGGGGGGAAAGGAGAGAGAGAGTGAGGGGGAAGGAGAGAGAGAGTGAGGGGGGAAAGGAGAGAGAGAGTGAGGGGCGAAAGGAGAGAGAGAGTGAGGGGGGAAAGGAGAGAGAGAGTGAGGGGGGAAGGAGAGAGAGAGTGAGGGGGGAAAGGAGAGAGAGAGTGAGGGGGGAAAGGAGAGAGAGAGTGAGGGGGGAAAGGAGAGAGAGAGTGAGGGGGGAAAGGAGAGAGAGAGTGAGGGGGGAAAGGAGAGAGAGAGTGAGGGGGGAAAGGAGAGAGAGAGTGAGGGGGGAAAGGAGAGAGAGAGTGAGGGGGGAAAGGAGAGAGAGAGTGAGGGGGGAAAGGAGAGAGAGAGTGAGGGGGGAAAGGAGAGAGAGAGTGAGGGGGGAAAGGAGAGAGAGAGTGAGGGGGAAAGGAGAGAGAGAGTGAGGGGGGAAAGGAGAGAGAGAGTGAGGGGGGAAAGGAGAGAGAGAGTGAGGGGGGAAAGGAGAGAGAGAGTGAGGGGGGAAAGGAGAGAGAGAGTGAGGGGGGAAAGGAGAGAGAGAGTGAGGGGGGAAAGGAGAGAGAGAGTGAGGGGGGAAAGGAGAGAGAGAGTGAGGGGGGGAAAGGAGAGAGAGAGTGAGGGGGGAAAGGAGAGAGAGAGTGAGGGGGAGGAGGAGAGAGAGAGTGAGGGGGGAAAGGAGAGAGAGAGTGAGGGGGGAAGGAGAGAGAGAGTGAGGGGGAAGGAGAGAGAGAGAGTGAGGGGGGAAAGGAGAGAGAGAGAGTGAGGGGGTGAAGGAGAGAGAGAGAGTGAGGGGGTGAAGGAGAGAGAGAGAGTGAGGGGGAAAGGAGAGAGAGAGTGAGGGGGAAAGGAGAGAGAGAGAGTGAGGGGGGAAAGGAGAGAGAGAGAGTGAGGGGGTGAAGGAGAGAGAGAGAGTGAGGGGGTGAAGGAGAGAGAGAGAGTGAGGGGGGAAAGGAGAGAGAGAGTGAAGGGGGGAAAGGAGAGAGAGAGAGTGAGGGGGGAAAGGAGAGAGAGAGAGTGAGGGGGAAAGGAGAGAGAGAGAGTGAGGGGGTGAAGGAGAGAGAGAGAGTGAGGGGGTGAAGGAGAGAGAGAGAGTGAGGGGGTGAAGGAGAGAGAGAGAGTGAGGGGGGAAAGGAGAGAGAGTGAGGGGGGGAAAGGAGAGAGAGTGAGGGGCAACGGAATGAGGGGGGAAGGGGAGAGTGAGGGGGGTGGGAGGGGGGAGAGTGAGGGGGGGGAGGGGGGAGAGTGAGGTGGGAAGGAGAGAGAGTGAGGGGGGAAAGGAGAGAGAGTGAGGGGCAACGGAATGAGGGGGAAGGGGAGAGTGAGGGGGGGTGGGAGGGGGGAGAGTGAGGTGGGAAGGAGAGAGAGTGAGGGGGGGAAGGGGAGAGAGTGAGGGGGGAAGGGGAGAGAGTGAGGGGGGGGAAAGGAGGAGAGTGAGGGGCAACGAATGAGGGGGGAAGGGGAGAGTGAGGGGGGGAGGGGGGAGAGTGAGGGGGGGAGGGGGGAGAGTGAGGTGGGAAGGGAGAGAGTGAGGGGGGAAGGGGAGAGAGTGAGGGGGGGAAGGGGAGAGAGTGAGGGGGGGAAGGAGAGAGAGTGAGGGGGGGAAGGAAAGAGAGTGAGGGGGGAAGGAGGAGAGAGTGAGGGAGGGAAGGAGAGAGAGTGAGGGGGGGAAGGAGAGAGAGTGAGGGGGGGAAGGAGAGAGAGTGAGGGGGGGAAGGAGAGAGAGTGAGGGGGGAAGGAGAGAGAGTGAGGGGGGGAAGGAGAGAGAGTGAGGGGGGGGGAAGGAGAGAGAGTGAGGGGGGGAAGGAGAGAGAGTTGGGGGGAAGGAGAGAGAGTGGGTGTGAGAGAGAGTGAGGGGGGAAAGGAGAGAGAGTGAGGGGGAAAGGAGAGAGAGTGAGGGGGGAAAGGAGAGAGAGTGAGGGGGGAAAGGAGAGAGAGTGAGGGGGGAAGGAGAGAGAGTGAGGGGGGGGAAGGGGAGAGAGTGAGGGGGGGAAGGGGAGAGAGTGAGGGGGGGAAGGGGAGAGAGTGAGGGGGGAAGGAGAGAGAGTGAGGGGGGGAAGGAGAGAGAGTGAGGGGGAAGGAGAGAGAGTGAGGGGGGGAAGGAGAGAGAGTGAGGGGGGAAGGAGAGAGAGTGAGGGGGGGAAGGAAGAGAGAGTGAGGGGGGGAGGGAGAGAGTGGGGGGGGAAGGAGAGAGAGTTGGGGGGAAGGAGAGAGAGTGGGTGTGAGAGAGAGTGAGGGGGGAAAAGGAGAGAGAAGTGAGGGGGGGAAGGAGAGAGAGTGAGGGGGGGAAGGAGAGAGAGTAGGGGGGGAAGGAGAGAGAGTGAGGGGGGAAGGAGAGAGAGTGAGG
Source organism: Chiloscyllium plagiosum (assembly GCF_037043375.1). Lineage (NCBI taxonomy): Eukaryota > Metazoa > Chordata > Chondrichthyes > Orectolobiformes > Hemiscylliidae > Chiloscyllium > Chiloscyllium plagiosum. The sequence continues at coordinate 34,528,824 of NW_028270175.1, read as the reverse complement.
GGGGGGAAGGGGAGAGAGTGAGGGGGGAAGGGAGAGAGTGAGGGGGGGAAGGGGAGAGAGTGAGGGGGGAAGGAGAGAGAGTGAGGGGGGGAAGGAGAGAGAGTGAGGGGGGAAGGAGAGAGAGTGAGGGGGGGAAGGAGAGAGAGTGAGGGGGGACAGGAGCGAGAGAGTGAGGGAGGGAAGGAGAGAGAGTGAGGGGGGGAAGGAGAGAGAAGTGAGGGGGGAAGGAGAGAGAGTGAGGGGGGAAGGAGAGAGAGTGAGGGGGGAAGGAGAGAGAGTGAGGGGGGAAGGAGAGAGAGTCAGGGGGGGGAAGGAGAGAGAGTGAGGGGGGGAAGGAGAGAGAGTTGGGGGGAAGGAGAGAGAGTGGGTGTGAGAGAGAGTGAGGGGGGAAAGGAGAGAGAGTGAGGGGGGAAGGAGAGAGAGTGAGGGGGGGAAGGAGAGAGAGTAGGGGGGAAGGAGAGAGAGTGAGGGGGGGGGAAGGAGAGAGAGTGAGGGGGGGGGGAAGGAGAGAGAGTGAGGGGGGAAGGAGAGAGAGTGAGGGGGCGGAAGGAGAGAGAGTGGGGGGGAAGGAGAGAGTGAGGGGGGAAGGGGAGAGAGTGAGGGGGGGAAGGGGAGAGAGTGAGGGGGGGAAGGAGAGAGAGTGAGGGGGGAAGGAGAGAGAGTGGGGGGGGAAGGAGAGAGAGTGGGGGGGGAAGGAGAGAGAGTGGGTGTGAGAGAGAGTGAGGGGGAAAGGAGAGAGAGTGGGTGTGAGAGAGAGTGAGGGGGGAGGAGAGAGAGTGAGGCGGGGGCGGAGAGAGAGTGAGGGGGGAAGGAGAGAGAGTGAGGGGGGGAAGGAGAGAGAGAGAGGCGGGGATTGGAGAGAGCTTGAGGGGGAAAGGAGAGAGAGTGAGGGGCAACGGAGTGAGGGGGAAGGGGAGAGTGAGGGGGGGGGGGGAGAGAGTGTGGTGGGAAGGAGAGAGAGTGAGGGGGGAAAGGAGAGAGTGGGTGTGAGGGGGGAAAGGAGAGTGGGTGGAGAGAGAGTGAGGGGGGAAAGGAGAGAGAGTGAGGGGGGAAAGGAGAGAGAGTGAGGGGGAAAGGAGAGAGAGTGAGGGGGGAAAGGAGAGAGAGTGAGGGGGGGGAAGGAGAGAGAGTGAGGGGGGGGAAGGAGAGAGAGTGAGGGGGGGAAGGAGAGAGAGTGAGGGGGGGGAAGGAGAGAGAGTGAGGGGGGAAGGAAGAGAGTGGGGGGGGGAAGGAGAGAGAGTGGGTGTGAGAGAGAGTGAGGGGGAAAGGAGAGAGAGTGGGTGTGAGAGAGTGAGGGGGGGAGGAGAGAGAGTGAGGGGGGAAGGAGAGAGAGTGAGGGGGGGAAGGAGAGAGAGTGAGGGGGGAATGGAGAGAGCTTGAGGGGGGAAAGGAGAGAGAATGAGGGGCAACGGAGTGAGGGGGAAGGGGGAGAGTGAGGGGGGGGGGAGGGGAGAGAGTGAGGTGGGAAGGAGAGAGAGTGAGGGGGGAAGGGGAGAGAAGTGAGGGGGGAAAGGAGAGAGTGGGTGTGAGGGGGAAAGGAGAAGTGGTGTGAGAGAGAGTGAGGGGGGAAAGGAGAGAGAGTGAGGGGGGAAAGGAGAGAGAGTGAGGGGGGAAAGGAGAGAGAGTGAGGGGGAAAGGAGAGAGAGTGAGGGGGAACGGAGAGAGAGTGAGGGGGAAAGGAGAGAGAGTGAGGGGGGAAAGGAGAGAGAGTGAGGGGGAAGGAGAGAGAGTGAGGGGGGAAAGGAGAGAGCTTGAGGGGGGAAAGGAGAGAGAGTGAGGGGCAACGGAGTGAGGGGGGAAGGGAGAGTGAGGGGGGGGAGGGAGAGAGTGAGGTGGAAGGAGAGAGAGTGAGGGGGGAAGGGGAGAGAGTGAGGGGGGAAGGAGAGAGAGTGAGGGGCAACGGAGTGGCAGGGGGGACGGGAGAGTGAGAGCGGGGAAGGGGAGAGAGTGAGGTGGGAAGGAGAGAGTGAGGGGGAAAGGAGAGAGTTGAGGGGGGAAAGGAGAGAGAGTGAGGGGGGAAAGGAGAGAGAGTGAGGGGCAACGGAGTGAGGGGGGCAAGGGGCAGAGTGAGCGTGGGGAGGGGAGAAAGTGAGGTGGGAAGGGTCGAGAGAGTGAGGTGGGAAGGAGAGAGTCGAGGGGAAGGAGAGAGAGTGAGGGGGCAAAGGAGAGAGAGTGAGGGGGGGAAAGGAGAGAGTGAGGGGGGGAAAGGAGAGAGAGTGAGGAGGGAAAGGAGAGAGAGTGAGGGGGAAAGGAGAGAGAGTGAGGGGAAAGGAGAGAGAGTGAGGGGGGAAAGGAGAGAGAGTGAGGGGGGAAAGGAGAGAGAGCGAGGGGGGAAGGAGAGAGAGCGAGGGGGGAAAGGAGAGAGAGTGAGGGGGAAAGGAGAGAGAGTGAGGGGGAAAGGAGAGAGAGTGAGGGGGGAAAGAGAGAGTGAGGGGGAAAGGAGAGAGAGTGAGGGGGAAAGGACGAGAGAGTGAGGGGGGAAAGGAGAGAGAGTGAGGGGTGAAAGGAGAGAGAGTGAGGGGGGAAAGGAGAGAGAGTGAGGGGGGAAAGGAGAGAGAGTGAGGGGGAAAGGAGAGAGAGTGAGGGGGAAGGGAGAGAGAGTGAGGGGGGAAGGAGAGAGGTGAGGGGGGAAAGGAGAGAGAGTGAGGGGGGAAAGGAGAGAGAGTGAGGGGGGAAGGAGAGAGAGTGAGGGGGGAAAGGAGAGAGAGTGAGGGGGAAGGAGAGAGTGAGGGGACAAGGAGAGAGAGTGAGGGGGCAAAGGAGAGAGAGTGAGGGGGGAAAGGAGAGAGAGTGAGGGCAACGGAGTGAGGGGGAAGGGGAGAGTGAGGGGGGAGGGGAGAGAGTGAGGGGGGGAAGGGGAGAGAGTCGAGGGGGGAAAGGAGAGAGTGGGTGTGAGGGGGCAAAGGAGAGAGTGGGTGTGAGAGAGAGTGAGGGTGGAAAGGAGAGAGAGTGAGGGGGAAAGGAGAGAGAGTGAGGGTGGAAAGGAGAGAGAGTGAGGGGGGAAAGGAGAGAGACGTGAGGGGCGGAAGGAGAGAGAGTGAGGGGGGGAAGGGGAGAGAGTGAGGGGGGGAAGGGGAGAGAGTGAGAGGGGGAAGGGGAGAGAGTGAGGGGGGGAAGGGGAGAGAGAGGGGGGAGGAGAGAGAGTGAGGGGGGGAAGGAAGAGAGAGTGAGGGGGGAAGGAGAGAGAGTGAGGGGGGGAAGGAGAGAGAGTGAGGGGGGAAGGAGAGAGAGTGAGGGGGGGAAGAGAGAGAGTGAGGGGGGGAAGGAGAGAGAGTGAGGGGGGGAAGGAGAGAGAGTGAGGGGGGAAGGAGAGAGAGTGAGGGGGGAAGGAGAGAGAGTGAGGGGGGAAGGAGAGAGAGTGAGGGGGGGAAGGAGAGAGAGTGAGGGGGGGAAGGAGAGAGAGTGAGGGGGGGAAGGAGAGAGAGTGAGGGGGGACGGAGAGAGAGTGAGGGGGGGACGGAGAGAGAGTGAGGGGGGGAAGGAGAGAGAGTGAGGGGGGGAAGGAGAGAGAGTGAGGGGGGGAAGGAGAGAGAGTGAGGGGGGGAAGGAGAGAGAGTGGGGGACGGAGAGAGAGTGAGGGGGGGACGGAGAGAGAGTGAGGGGGGGAAGGAGAGAGAGTGGGTGTGAGAGAGAGTGAGGGGGGAAAGGAGAGAGTGGGTGTGAGAGAGAGTGAGGGGGAAGGAGAGAGAGTGAGGGGGGGAAGGAGAGAGAGTGAGGGGGAAGGAGAGAGAGTGAGGGGGGAAGGAGAGAGAGTGAGGGGGGAAGGAGAGAGAGTGAGGGGGGGAAGGAGAGAGAGTGAGGGGGGGAAGGAGAGAGAGTGAGGGGGGAAGGAGAGAGAGTGAGGGGGGGAAGGAGGGAGAGTGAGGGGGGAAAGGAGAGAGAGTGATGGGGAATGGAGAGAGCTTGAGGGGGAAAGGAGAGAGAGTGAGGGGCAACGGAGTGAGGGGGGAAGGGTGAGTGAGGGGGAGAGGGAGAGAGTGAGGTGGGAAGGAGAGAGAGTGAGGGGGGAAGGGGAGGAGTGAGGGGGAAAGGAGAGAGTGGGTGTGAGGGGGAAAGGAGAGAGTGAGGGGGAAAGGAGAGAGAGTGAGGGGGGAAAGGAGAGAGAGTGAGGGGGGAAAGGAGAGAGAGTGAGGGGGAAAGGAGAGAGAGTGAGGGGGGAAAGGAGAGAGAGTGAGGGGGGAAAGGGAGAGTGAGGGCGGGAATGGAGAGAGAGTGAGGGGGGAATGAGGGAGAGTGAGGGGGGAAGGAGGGAGGGGGGATGGAGGGAGAGTGAGGGGGGGAAGGAGGGAGGTGAGGGGAGGGGGAGGAGTGAGGGGGGAAAGGAGGGAGAGTGAGGGGGAGAATGGAGAGAGAGTGAGGGGGGGAAAGGAGAGAGAGTGAGGGGGGGAATGGAGAGAGAGTGAGGGGGGAATGGAGAGAGAGTGAGGGGGGGGAATGGAGAGAGAGTGAGGGGGGAATGGAGAGAGAGTGAGGGGGGAATAGAGAGAGAGTGAGGGGGGGATAGGAGAGAGAGTGAGGGGGGGAAAGGAGAGAGAGTGGGTTGTGAGAGGCAGTGAGCGGGGAAAGGAGAGGCAGTGAGGGGGGAATGGAGAGGGAGCGGTGGGAAAGGAGAGGGAGTGGGTGTGAGAGAGAGTGGGTGGTAAAGGGGCCAGAGTGGCTGTGAGTGAGTGGGGAAAAGGGTAGGAGTGGGGTGTGAGAGAGTGAGGGGAAAGGAGGGAGAGTGAGGGGGGGAAAGGAGAGAGAGTGAGGGGGAAAGGGGCAAGAGTGGGTGTGAGAGAGAGTGATGGGGGAATGGAGAGAGAGTGAGGGGGGAATGGAGAGAGAGTGAGGGGGGAATGGAGAGAGAGTGAGGGGGGAATGGAGAGAGAGTGAGGGGGGAATGGAGAGAGAGTGAGGGGGGAATGGAGAGAGAGTGAGGGGGTAAAGGAGAGAGTGAGGGTGTAAAGGAGAGAGTGAGGGGGAAAGGAGAGAGTGAGGGGGGGAAAGGAGAGAGTGAGGAGGTAAAGAAGGGAGAGTGAGGGGGGCAAAGGAGAGAATGTGAGGGGCAAAGGAGAGCGAGTGAGGGGGCAAAGGAGAGAGAGTGGGTGAGAGAGAGTGTGAGGGGGGAAAGGAGGGGGAGTGAGGGGGGAAAGGAGGGGGAGTGAGGGGGGAAAGGAGGGGGAGTGAGGGGGGAAAGGAGGGGGAGTGAGGGGGGAAAGGAGGGGGAGTGAGGGGGGAAAGGAGAGAGAGTGGGTGCGTGAGAGAAGGTGAGGGGGAAATGGGCAAGAGTGGGTGTGAGGGACGGGGCAAGGAGGGGGCGTGTGAGAGAGCGAGTGAGGGGGCAAGGAGGGGGCGAGTGAGGGGGCAAGGAGGCTTTGTGTGAGGGGGCGAGTGAGGGGACAAGGAGTGGTCGTGTGAGAGGGCGAGTGAGGGGTCAAGGAGGGGGCGTGTGAGAGGGCGAGTGAGGGGGCAAGGAGGGGGCATGTGAGAGCGCGAGTGAGGGGGCGAGTGAGGGGGCAAGGAGGGGACATGTGAGAGGGCAAGGAGGTGGCGAGTGAGGGGGCAAGCAGGGGGCGAGTGAGGGGGCAAGGAGGGGACGTGTGAGAGGGCGAGTGAGGGGGCAAGGAGGGGCCGTGTGAGAGGGCGAGTGAGGGGGCAAGGAGGGGCCGTGTGAGAGGGCGAGTGAGGGGGCAAGGAGGGGCCGTGTGAGAGGGCGAGTGAGGGGGCAAGGAGGGGCCGTGTGAAAGGGCGAGTGAGGGGGCAAGGAGGGGCCGTGTGAGAGGGCGAGTGAGGTGGCAAGGAGTGGGCGTGTGAGAGGGCGAGTGAGGTGGCAAGGAGTGGGCGTGTGAGAGGGCGAGTGATTGGGCAAGGAGGGGGCGTGTGAGAGGGCGAGGGACGGGGCAAGGAGGGGGCGTGTGAGAGGGCGAGTGAGGGGGCAAGGAGGGGGCGTGTGAGAGGGCAAGTGAGGGGGAAAGGAGGGGGTGAGAGAGAGAGAGAGGGCAAGTGAGGGGGAAAGGAGGGTATGAGAGAGAGGGCGAGTGAGGGGGAAAGGGGCAGGAGGGGGTGAGAGGGAGGGCGAGTGAGGGGGAAAGGAGCAGGAGGGGGTGAGAGAGAGAGGGCGTGAGGGGGAAAGGGGCAGGAGGGGGTGAGAGAGTGAGGGAGGAAAGGGGCAGGAGGGTGGGAGAGAGAGTGAGGGAGGAAAGGGGCAGGTGGGTGGGAGAGTGAGGGAGGAAAGGGGCAGGAGGGTGGGAGAGTGAGGGAGGAAGGGGGCAGGAGGGTGGGAGAGTGAGGGAGGAAAGGGGCAGGGGGGTGGGAGAGTGAGGGAGGAAAGGGGCAGGAGGGTGGGAGAGTGAGGGAGGAAGGGGGCAGGAGGGTGGGAGAGTGAGGGAGGAAAGGGGCAGGGGGGTGGGAGAGTGAAGGGGAAAGGGGCAGGAGGGGATGAGAGAGAGTGAGGGGGAAAGGGGCAGGAGGGGATGAGAGAGTGAGGGGGAAAGGGGCAGGAGGGGGTGAGAGTGAGGGGGAAAGGGGCAGGAGGGGGTGAGAGTGAGGGGGAAAGGGGCAGGAGGGGGTGAGAGTGAGGGGGAAAGGGGCAGGAGGGGGTGAGTGAGGGGGAAAGGGGCAGGAGGGGGTGAGAGTGAGGGGGAAAGGGGCAGGAGGGGGTGAGAGTGAGGGGGAAAGGGGCAGGAGGGGGTGAGAGTGAGGGGGAAAGGGGCAGGAGGGGGTGAGAGTGAGGGGGAAAGGGGCAGGAGGGGGTGAGAGTGAGGGGGAAAGGGGCAGGAGGGGGTGAGAGTGAGGGGGAAAGGGGCAGGAGGGGGTGAGAGTGAGGGGGAAAGGGGCAGGAGGGGGTGAGAGTGAGGGGGAAAGGGGCAGGAGGGGGTGAGAGTGAGGGGGAAAGGGGCAGGAGGGGGTGAGAGTGAGGGGGAAAGGGGCAGGAGGGGGTGAGAGTGAGGGGGAAAGGGGCAGGAGGGGGTGAGAGTGAGGGGGAAAGGGGCAGGAGGGGGTGAGAGTGAGGGGGAAAGGGGCAGGAGGGGGTGAGAGTGAGGGGGAAAGGGGCAGGAGGGGGTGAGAGTGAGGGGGAAAGGGGCAGGAGGGGGTGAGAGTGAGGGGGAAAGGGGCAGGAGGGGGTGAGAGTGAGGGGGAAAGGGGCAGGAGGGGGTGAGAGTGAGGGGGAAAGGGGCAGGAGGGGGTGAGAGTGAGGGGGAAAGGGGCAGGAGGGGGTGAGAGTGAGGGGGAAAGGGGCAGGAGGGGGTGAGAGTGAGGGGGAAAGGGGCAGGAGGGGGTGAGAGTGAGGGGGAAAGGGGCAGGAGGGGGTGAGAGTGAGGGGGAAAGGGGCAGGAGGGGGTGAGAGTGAGGGGGAAAGGGGCAGGAGGGGGTGAGAGTGAGGGGGAAAGGGGCAGGAGGGGGTGAGAGTGAGGGGGAAAGGGGCAGGAGGGGGTGAGAGTGAGGGGGAAAGGGGCAGGAGGGGGTGAGAGAGAGTGAGGGGGAAAGGGGCAGGAGGGGGTGAGAGGTTGAGGGGGGAAAGGGGCTGGAGGGGGTGAGAGAGTGAGGGGGGAAAGGGGCTGGAGGGGGTGTGAGAGTGAGGGGGGAAAGGGGCTGGAGGGGGTGTGAGAGTGAGGGGGGAAAGGGGCTGGAGGGGTGTGAGAGTGAGGGGGGAAAGGGGCTGGAGGGGGTGTGAGAGTGAGGAGGAAAGGGGCAGGAGGGGGTGAGAGAGTGAGGGGGGAAAGGGGCTGGAGGGGGTGTGAGAGTGAGGAGGAAAGGGGCAGGAGGGGGTGAGAGTGAGGGGGAAAGGGGCAGGAGAGGGTGAGAGTGAGGGGGAAAGGGGCAGGAGGGGGTGAGAGTGAGGGGGAAAGTGGCAGGAGGGTGAGAGAGTGAGGGGGAAAGGGGCAGGAGGGGGTGAGAGTGAGGGGGAAAGGAGCAGGAGGGGGTGAGAGTGAGGGTGAAAGGGGCAGGAGGGTGAGAGAGTGAGGGGGAAAGGGGTAGGAGAGGGTGAGAGTGAGGGGGAAAGGGTGAGAGTGAGGGGGAAAGGGTGAGAGTGAGGGGGAAAGGGACAGGAGAGGGTGAGAGTGAGGGGGAAAGTGGCAGGAGGGTGAGAGAGTGAGGGGGAAAGGGGCTGGAGGGGGTGAGAGTGAGGGGGAAAGGGGCTGGAGGGGGTGAGAGTGAGGGGGAAAGGAGCTGGAGGGGGTGAGAGTGAGGGGGAAAGGAGCTGGAGGGGGTGAGAGTGAGGGGGAAAGGGGCTGGAGGGGGTGAGAGTGAGGGGGAAAGGGGCTGGAGGGGGTGAGAGTGAGGGGGAAAGGGGCTGGAGGGGGTGAGAGTGAGGGGGAAAGGGGCTGGATGATGAGAGAGTGAGGGGGAAAGGGGCTGGATGATGAGAGAATGCGGGGAAACAGGCAGGAGTGTGAGAGTGCGAGGGGGGAAAGGGGCAGGAGGGTGAGAGTGCGAGGGGGAAAGGGGCAGGGGGGTAAGAGAGTGAGGGGGGAAAGGGGCAGGAGGGTGAGAGTGCGAGGGGGAAAGGGGCAGGAGGGTGAGAGAGTGAGGAGGAAAGGGGCAGGAGGGTGAGTGAGAGGGGGAAAGGGGCAGGAGGGTGAGTGAGAGGGGGAAATGGGCAGGAGGGTGAGAGTGTGGGGGAAATGGGCAGGAGGGTGAGAGTGTGGGGGAAATGGGCAGGAGGGTGAGAGTGTGGGGGAAAGGGGCAGGAGGGTGAGAGTGTGGGGGAAAGGGGCAGGAGGGTGAGAGTGTGGGGGAAAGGGGCAGGAGGGTGAGAGTGTGGGGGAAAGGGGCAGGAGGGTGAGAGTGTGGGGGAAAGGGGCAGGAGTGTGAGAGTGTGGGGGAAAGGGGCAGGAGGGTGAGAGTGTGGGGGAAAGGGGCAGGAGGGTGAGAGTGTGGGGGAAAGGGGCAGGAGGGTGAGAGAGTGAGGGGGAAAGGGGTAGGAGGGAGTGAGAGGGAAAGGGACAGGAGGGGTAACAGAGAGGGAGGGTAGCAGTGAACGAGGGCTATGAGAGAGTGAGAGACAGGGGATAACAGATTGGAAGGGGCAAGGTGTAACAAAGTGAGGGGCAAAGATAACCGATGGAGGGGTGAAGAGGTAACAGAAAGGGGATGTATTAGAGAGGAAGAGGTAATGGAATAGCAGTACAGGGGCAAGCAGCAGGAGGGGGCTATACAGAGTCAGGGGGCAGGGGGTAGGAGGGTTAAAGAGAATAAGAAGGAAAGGGGCAGGAGTGGGTAACAGAGTGAGAGGTAAAGCGGGCAGGAGGTGTAACAGTGAGGGCGCACAGGCAGGAGGGGTTACTAGAGTGAGGGAGAAAGGGGCAGGATGGTCCAACAGAGTGAGGGGGAAAGGGGTAGGGGGGTAACAGAATGAAGGAAGAGCGGCAGATGGGGTATCAGTGAGGGGGGAAGAGGCAGAAGATGTTAACAGAGTGAACGGGAAAGGGCATGAGTGGGAAAGGGGCAGGAAGGTGTATCAGAGAGAGGGAAAGGGGCAGGAAGGGGTATCAAAGTGAGAGGGCAAGTGACAGGAGCGGGTAACAGGGAGGGAGGGGGGAGGGAGCTGCGAGAGACGGGAGGAGTATCAGAGAGCGATGGGTAATGGACAGGGTAACAGAAAAGGAGGGTAACAGAGAGGGAGGGGCAGGACTGGGTAACATGGGAGTTAAAAGAGAGGGGGTGTATCAGAAAGGGAGGGGTAACAGAATGGTGGTAGAGGGTGGGGCAAGGATTAGAAGGGTGTATGAGAGAGGGAGGGGCGAGGGACAGGACAAGTTAACAGGGAAGGGTAACAGAGGTAGCAGCGAGGGAGATAAGAGGGTGGGGCAAGGGGTAACGGAGGGAGGGGTAAGAGGCAGGAGGTGGTAAGAGTGTGGGGGAAGGGGCATGAGGGCAGTAACAGAACGAGGGGGAAAGGGGCAAGAGGGGTTAAGAGACAGAGTCGGTAACAGAGTGAGGGGGAAAGGAGGTAACACACCCTGAAGACTAACTCATCCATGCTGAGCAGATATCCGATATGAATCTAGTCCCGTTTTAGTCTTCCCTACACCAGGGAAAAGACTTTGTCTATTTATCCTATCCATGCCCCTCATGATTTTATAAGCCTCAATAAGGTCACCTCTCAGCCTCTGTCACTCCAGGGAAAATAGCCCCAGCCCATTCAGCCTCTCCCTATAGCTCACACCCTCCAACTCTGGCATCATCCTTGTAAGTCTTTTGTGAACCTTTTCATGTTTCACAACATCCTTCCAATAGGGAGACCAGATTTGCACACAATATTCCAAAAGTGGCCGAACCAATTTCGTGTATAGTAGCAACATGAGCTCCCAACTCCTATACTCAATACACTGACCAATAAAGCATACCAAGTGTCTTCACTATCTTATCTATTTGCAACTCCTGGTTAGCACTGCTGCCTCAGCGCCAGAGATTCCAGCCTCAGGCAACTGTCTTTGTGGAGTTTGCATGTTCTCTCCGTGTCTATGTAGGCTTCCTCCAGGTGCTCCCGTTTCCTCCCACATTCTAAAGATGTGCAGGTTAGGTGAATTGGCCATGCTAAATTGCCCATAGTGTTCCGGGATGTGTAGGTTAAGTGCATTTGTCAAAGGTAAATGTAGGGTAGGGGGAATGGGTCTGGGTGGGTTACTGTTTGGAAGGTCGGTGTGGACTTGTTGGGCCAAAGGGGCCCAACACTGTAGGGATTCTATGATTCCACTTTCAAGGAACAATGAATCTCTAATCGAAGGTCTCTTTGTAGAGCAACCCTCCCCAGATCCTTACCATTAGGTGCATAAGTTCTGCTCTGATTTGCCTTTCGAAAATGCAGCATCTCATGTTTATCTAAATTAAACTCTTACCTGCCACTCCTTGGCCCTTTGGCCTATCTGACCAAGATCCCAGTATACTCTGAGGTAACCTTCTTCGCTGTAGTTTTCGTGTTATCTGCAAACTTACTAACCATACGTCCGATGTTCACATCCAAATCATTTACATATATGACAAAGAGCAGTGGACCCAGTCTGAAAAGCAACCCTCCACCTCTAGCTTCGAACCAGCTCTGTATCCAAGTAGCTAATTCTCCTTGTATTCCAGATGATCTAACATTGTTTAGCAGAAGAAAGTGAGGACTGCAGATGCTCGAGATCAGAATCGAAGAGTGTGGTGTTGATGAAAGGCTTCTAATCGAAACGTCGATTCTCCGGCTCCTCGGACACTGCCTGACTGGCTATGCTTTTCCAGCACCACACTCTTCGACTAACATTGCTAACCAGTCTACCATGAGGAATGTTGTTGAACGCCTTAATGAAGTCCATATAGATCACATCGACTGCTCTCCTCTCATCAATGATCTTTGTTACTTCTTCAAAAAACTTAATCAAGACATGATTTCCCACACACAAAGCTATGCTGACTATCCCTAATCAGTCCAAGTACACGTAAATCCTGTCCCTCAGGATTTCCTCCAACAACTTGCCCATCACCAATGTCAGGCTCACTAGTCTGTAGTTCCATGGCTTTGCTTTACCACCTTTCTTAATCAGTGGTACCATGTTAGCCAACCTCCAGTCTTCTGGCACCTCACCTGTGGCTATCGATGATACAATTATCTCAGCAAAGGGCCCAGCAATCATTTCCTAGCTTCCCACAGAGTTCCAGGGTACACCTGATCAGGTCCTGGGGATTTATCCACCTTTATGTATTTTAAGATATTCAGCACCCCTTCTGTAATATGGATATTTTTCAAGATATCGCTATTTATTTCCCCATGTTCTATATCTTCCATACCCTCCACAATAAACACTTGCAAAATATTTGTTTAGTATCTCCCCCCATCTCCTGTAGTTCCCTATTCTCTCCTTAGTTTCTCTTTTGTCCTTAATGTATTTGTAGAACCCCTATTGGTTTTCAATTTCACGCTATTGGGGGAGGTCTGTAGTACAATCCCAATAAAGTGATGATCCCTTTCTTATTTCTCAGTTCTTCCCAAATAACGTCTCTGGACATATTCCCAGGAATATTCTCCCTAAGTACAGCAGTAATATTATCCTTAATCAAAACCACCATTCCCCTCCTCTTTTGCCCCCCTTTCTATCCATCCTGTCACACCTATACCCTGGAAAATGAAGTTGCCAGTCCCGTCCATCCCTGAGCCACATCTCTGGAATTGCTATGATATCCCAATCCCATGTTCCCAACCATGCTGTCAATACATCTGCCTTACCTGTTAGGCCTCTTGCATTGAAATAAATGCAGTTGAGTCGATCAGTCCTACCTCGTTCTCTGCTTTGTTCCTGCCTGCCCTGACTGTTTGACTTACTAATTTTCTCAACTGTTTCAGTATAAGACTGCTCTCTTTCCTCATTGCCTCCTGTGGAGGGGAGATCTCTCTCTCTCACTCACACACACATGTACACACACACACACACATGCACATACACACACACAAAATAGTTTAAATCCTCCCGAGCAACTCTAGCCAATCTCTCCGCCAGTATATTTGTTCCTTTCCAATATAGGTGCAATCCGTCCTTATTGTACAAGTCACTTCCATCTCAAGAAATTCCAGTGATCCAAATAAATGAACCCTTCTACCCTGCACCAGCTCCTCAGCCACACATTCATTTGCTCTATCCTCTACTCTTACCTTCACTAGCTTGTGCACTGGGACTAATCTAGATATTACTACCCTCAAGGACTGCCTTTTTAAATTACTGCCTAACTTCCTATGTTCACTCCTCAGAATCTTGTCCTTATCTTTTCCTATGTCATTAGTTCCAAAGTGTACAACAACCTCCTGCTGATCCCTCACCCCTTTGAGAATATTCTGCACTCTTTCCGAGACATCTTTGACCCTGGCAGCAGGAAGGCAACAACAATGTCTCATTGTTGTTCTTAGTTCCATGGAAGTGGAGTTGCAGATAGACAGGATAGTGAAGAAAGCATTTGGTTTTCTTGTCTTTATTGGTCAATAAATTGAGTAAAGAAGTTGGGATTGAGAGTGTGGTGCTGGAAAAGCACAGCAGGCCAGGCAGCATCCAAGGAGCAGGAGAATCATCATTTCAGGCATAAGCCCTTTATCAGGATTGAAGGGCTTATGCCCGAAATGTCGATTTCCCCTGCTCTTTTGTTGCTGCCTGACCTACTGTGCTTTTCCAGCACCACACTCTCGATTCTGATCTCTAGCATCTGCAGTCCTCACTTTCTCCTATAGAAGTTGAGATGTCATGTTGTGGCTGTACAGGATATTGGTTAGGCCACTTTTGGAATACTGCATTAAATTCTGGTTTCCTTGCTAAAGGAACGATGTTGTTAAACTTGAAAGGGTGCAGGAAAGACTTACAAGGATGTTGCTGGGGTTGGAGGGTTTGAGCTATAGGGAGAGGCTGAATAGGCTGGGTTATTTTCCTTGGACTGTTGGAGGTTGAGGGCTGATCTTATAGAGGTTTATAAAATCATGAGGGGCATGGATAGGGCGAATGGCCAAGTTCTTTTTCCCAGAGTAGGGAAGTCCAAAACTAGAGGACATTGGTTTAGCGTGAGAGGGGAAAGATTTAAAAGATACCTAAGGAGCATTTTTTCATGCAGGTGGTGGTGAGTGTATGGAATGAGCTGCCAGAGGAAGTGGTGGAGGTTGGTACAATCACAACATTTAAAAGGCATCTGGATGGGTACATGAATAGGAAGGGTTTATAGGGATATGGGCCAAATGTTGGCAATGGGACTAGATTAGGATATCCGATGACATGAATGAGTTGGACTGAAGGGTCTGTTTCCTTGCTCTACAACTCTGTAACTCTGAATTTTCAAACGTTGATTGAAGTAGACTGTTTGCAGGTAAAGGGATGTCTGATAAGTGGGCAGCTTTCAAAAGTATAATAATGAGAGTTCTGAGTAATTATGTTCCATTAGAGTGAAAGGTAAGGATGGTAGGATTAGAGAATAATGGATGAATAAAGATATTGAGGTCCTCGTGAAGAATTAACAAGAATCAGATACAGACAGCCGGGTGGAAGTGAATCTCTTGATCAGTATAAAGAGTGTAGAGCATTCTTAAGAGGGAGATCAGGAAGGCAAAGAGAAGATATGAGATAGCCTTGACAAATAACATTAAGGATAATCCAAGGAGATTCTACAAATACATTAAGAGCAAGAGAGCAATTAGAGACTGAGTATGGCCCGTTAGTGATCAAAGAGGTCATCGTTGTGTTGAACCCCAGGAGATGGAAGAGATATTAAATGAATATTTCACATCAGTTTTTACTGTGGAGAAAGAAGTGGAGGTTAGAGAATTCTGGGAAATAAATAATGATGTTTTGAAAACAGTTCACATTACAGAAGAGGAAGTTCTGGAGGTATTATAAAATATAAAAGTGGATAAATCACAAATACCTGAACTATTGTACCCAAGGACGTTGTGGGAAGTTAAGGAGGAAATTGTGTGAGGTGCCAGATGATTGGGGAGTGGCTAATGTTGTGCTTTTGTTTAAAAATGGAAGTAAGAAGAAGTCCAGGAACGGTAGACCTGTGAGTCTGACTTCGGTGGGTTAGCTGTTGGAGGTGATTCTGAAAAACTATTTATTTGCATTGGGAGTGTCAAGGAATGATTAGAGAGAATCAGCATGGTTTTGTCTGAGGGAAATTGTGTCTCACAAACTTGATAGAGCTTTTTTGAGGAAGATTAATGAGGACAGAGTGGTAGACATTGTTTACTTAGACTTTAGTAAAGCCTCTAACATGGTTCCACATGGTAGACTAATTAATAAAGTTAGATCACCTGGGATTCAGGGAGAGTTTGCCAATTGGATACAAATTGAATTAATGGAAGGAGATAGAGAGTGATGTTGGAGGATTATTTTTTGGACTGGACGCCTGTGACCATAGTTATAGAGATGTACAGCACAGAAACAAACCCTTTGGTCCAACTCGTCCATGCCGACCAGATATCTTAACCTAATCTAATCCCATTTGCCAGCACTTGGCCCATATTCCTCCAAACCCTTCCTATTCATATACCCATCCAGATGCCTTTTAAATACTGTAATTGTACCAGCCTCCACCACTTCCTCTGGCAGCTCATTCCAAATACGCGTGAAAAAGTTGCACCTTCAGTCCCTTTTATACCTTTCCCTTCTCACCCTAAATCTATGCCCTCTCTGGACTCCTCCCCCCCCCACCTTCCCAGAAAAAACACCTTGCCTATTTATCCTATCCATGACCGTCATGATTTTATAAACCTCTGATGCTCTAAAAAAAACAGCCCCAGCCCCTATTCAGCCTCTCCCTGTAGCTCAAATCCTCCAATCCTGGCAATATCCTTATAAAGCTTTTCTGAACCCTTGTAAATTTCGCAATATCTTTCCGACAGGAAGGAGACCAGAATTGCACACTATATTCCAAAAGTGGGCGAACCAATGTCCTGTACAGCCGCAACATGACCTCCTAATCCTATACTCAATGCTCTGACCAATAACGGAGAGCATACCAAATGCCTTCTTCATTATCTTATCTACCTGCTACTCTAAGGAACCATGAACCTGCACTCCAAGGTCTCTTCATTCAGCAACATACCCGAGGACCTTACTATTAAGTGTATAATGCCCTGATTTGCCTTTCCAAAATGCAGCACCTCACATTTACCTAAATTAAACTCGGCCACTCCTCAGCCCATTGGCTATTCTGATCAAGATCCCGTTGTACTCTGAGGTAGCCTTCTTAGCTGTCCACTACACCTCCAATTTTGGTGTCCAGTTTTGTTTGTCTTTGATATAAATGATGTAGGTGAGAATCTAGAAGGCATGGTTAGTAAATTTGTGGATGACACCAAAATTGGTGGACAGTGAAGAAGAGTATCTAAGATTACAAAGAGATTTCGATCCCCTGGGTCAATGGGCTGAAGATTGGCAGATGTAATTTAAATTGTATAAATGCGAGGTATTTCATTTTGATAAAACAAACAAGGGCAGGACTTGCACAGTTAAAAGTATGGCCTTGGGTAGTGTTGGAGAACAGTGGGACCTAGGGATTCAGGTACATAATTCTTTGAAGTTTAAGAAGGTTTTTACCACATTTGCTTTCATTGTAAGACCTTTGAGAATAGGAGTTACGTCAATGGCAACGAGAGCAAGGCATGGTCCTGAACAAATTCCCTCACAAATCGTCTTTGAGTTGGGGTAAGCATTTCTAGCATCATGCCATTATTTGGGAAGCTTGGCTTGTTTGATCCTATAGTCAATGGCTGGGCCCAGTATGTGGAAAGAATGCGTTATTTTTTTCTGGGCAAATGACATTGGGGCAGATGAAAAGCGATGAATAATTCTCCTGACAGCTTGTGGATGCACAGCTTTTTCAGTTATTAGGAGCCTAGCTTTCCCTTAGTTGATGGATTTAGTTATGGAATATTATGACTCTAAGCCTCCTCTAATTCTGAGACGCTATTCGTTTTACTCAGCAAATCAACAACTAGATTTTTGATCAAGTTAAGATGACATGTGACTTTGGTTTAACCCTTAATGAGATACTGAGAGACCATTTAGTATGTGCTTACTAGCTGAAGCCCAACTGGACTTCAAAGAGGCACTACAACTGGCTTTCTCATTGGAAAATGTGGCAAGTGAAGCATATGAGTTGCAGGGTATTTTGATGGAAGTGGACACCCTTGTCAGTCCGACTGAACTTGAGGAATACCACTTGAGTGAAGGCAATTACATCGTCTCACTCGGGACATATTCTGAACAGAGGGACTCCAGGTCAGCCACAGCAAAGTGCCAAAACAAAGCTAAGCATTGGCCAAATGGTTAAAGTTTTCTTCAGGATCTGTGTTGGTAAGCCGTTGTAGTTGCTGCCAGTATGTGGACTCAGGACAGCAAAAGAGTCCCACTAGATCTAAATTGAGTCAGAGAACTCCTAGGCCGGTATCCAAGAGAGTACAACTCTGGAAAATCCAACTACATCTGGTTTGGAGCAGTTAAATTGCTTAGCAACATCCAACTTAGAACCAATCAAGATAAACATCTGGTTAAATGGTCATGCAGTTCTCACAGAGGTTGATATCGGCACATCACTTTCAGTGATCGCAGAACCTGTGTTTAACAAAATTCACTCTGGACGCCAACCCTTAGTTTGTGCAAGGCCTCGGCTAGACTGAGAAGCAACTGGTTCATTAACCACTGAAGTATTAGGACCAAGCTAGAAGCAGTGAAATCCACCTGGGCTTGTTCAGCATTTTTCGATTAGAAAATGATTGCCTGAGTGAAGTTCTAATTAAATACCTGGTAGTTTGTCAGGAAGGTCTAGGTACTGCCATATGTACTTGCCGTTGTAGATTAGGATTCCCAGAAGTATGCTACAGTTAAACCCATAAGCGTTTGTACCAATACACATTGCTGCCATTTGGGGTATCAGCCTGTACGATTTTTCAGCAGACAATGGAGAATATTTTAAAAGGTCTACCCCAGGTTGCCATTGATCTAGATGACGTGCTAATAATGGGGAGTCCAAAAAAGAGCACTTCAAGAACTTGGACATTCTCTTTAGACTTTTCTCCCAGGCAGGTGTACGCCTTAGAAGGAAAAAAATGTGTTCTAGGCACCACAAGTGACCTACTTGGGTTATAGAATTGACAGAGACTGAGTTACACCTGTTGGAAGATAAAGTTAGGGTGATCAAAGGTGCCCAGCCCCCTCTTCTGTACCGGAGCATAGGTCTTGCCTTGGGCTTTTGATTTATTATGGAAAGTTCATCCATAATCTGGGCTACATCCTGGCATCCTTGCACCAACTCTTAACAAAGGGTCAGCCTTGGAAAAGGTTGCATAGCCAAGCTAAGCAAATGAGGAAACAGCTATCATCCTCTAAGGTGTTGGCACACTATTGATCCCAAGTGAGTTCTGGTGTTGACATGCAATGCCTCCCTATACAGCATTGGTCCTTAGGTGACCCAATGAGAGGAACACCTGATAGCTTTTGCATCCAGGACTTTGGCTATTGCAGAGTGTAAATACGCCCAGATAGCAGATGGCTGCCATATTTGGTGACCGAAAGTTTTATCAATACCTTTACGGATGTAAATTCGTAATAAAAACAGACCACAAGCCCCTGCTAAGCCTACCTAAAGAGGACAAGGCAGTGCCACCCATAGCTACAGTCCAAATACGACAGTGGGCTCGAATATTAAGTGCATGTAATTACAAGTTGGAACATTGCCTGGGAAGCCACATAGCAAATGCGGATACATTGAGCTGTCCCCCACTGACAGATATACCATCAGTGATACTATCACTGGAACAGTCCATAGTAGTTTTAAATTTTCTGGACACACTTCTAGTCACAGCTGACAATATCAGATTTGGTCCTGGCAAAACTGAAACAGTGACAGGGGAAACCAAAGGGCTGTCACAACCAGAACTGACACCTTATTGGACCCGGACGGACCAGATCACAGGAGGGGACGATGCAGAGCCAGAGTGATTGTTTGGCTGAACTTCACCAGGGTCATCCTGGGGTTTCCAAAATGGAAGTGTCGGTGAGAAGTTATATCTAGTGAGCAGGATCAGATGCAGATAGACAGAACTGCATTGGTCGGGCAGTGCCCAGAGTGCCAGCAATGTCAAAAACTCGCGAGCAGCTCATCCACATTCTTGGGAATGGCTGGGTAAACTCTGGACTTGGTTACGCATCAACTATGCAAAAGTGAGGACTGCAGATGCTGGAAACCAGAGTTTAGATTAGAGTGGTGCTGGAAAAGCACAGCAGGTCAGGAAGCATCCGAGGAGCAGGAAAATCGACGTTTTGGGAAGGGATTTTGCCTGAAACGTCAATTTTCCTGCTCCTCGGATGCTGCCTGACCTGCTGTGCTTTTCCAGCACCACTCTAATCTAAACAACGCATCATCTATGCCAGTCCTTTCATGGGCACAATGTTCTTAGTCATTGTGGATGTCCACTCAAAGTTGCTGGACAAGCATAAAATTCATTCGTCAAACACATAGACGACGATAGATAAAGTGCATGCATCTTTTGCAATACCTGGACTCCTGGGAGAGTTGGTTACAGATACAGCGCCATTGTTTACCAGCAGGGAATTTGAGTATTTCCTAACTTCAAATAGCATTTGACATATAAGAACTGCTCAACATTATCCATCATTAAATGGTCTGGCAGAAAGAACAATCTAAACTTTGAAGGCAGGCTTAAAGAGACAGTCTACAGCTTCACTAGATACCAAACTGTCCCAGTTCCTAATTGTTTATAGAACCATCCCTCATGGAACTATAGGGATAGCTCCAGCAGAGTCACAAATGAGGAGAATTGTCCACTTCAGGTTAAATCTGATCTTCCTGCACCTCAGGCAGCATCAGGAACGCCAATGCTGCTAAGACTCAGCTAAGCAAGAGAGACAGTTTATTTCAGGGGTCAAGTAAAGTTTGGTGTAGAAAACATGGAAATGGCCCTGCATGGTCAACATGAGGTCAATATGAGGTGGGGTCCAGCGATGGACGAAGTTCAGGTAGGTGTGATAGTCTTGAACAAGCATGTGAACCATATGAATGCTGTAAACTTGCAAACGGTGCTGGAACAAAACATGCTGGGTTCCTTGACAGCCTTTTCAACTGTTTGGGAATCCGTGGGTACTCCCTCTTTGTTAAATGTTGAAGGTATCTGAGATTCTGAGGTGGATATGGTGGATGTCACCACCTTGACACCTTTACTGGCTGAAGAAGAGAATTCATTTCTTCTTAGATGCTCTGGGTGCAAGAGGCAAGCTACTGTATGTGTTGCAGGCCACCTATATCAGAGCCAAAGTTGGAGGAACCTGACCTGGTGCTAAAACGTCTCAGGAGGAGCTACAAAAAAGAGAACTGGTCGATGGGGGATTGTAACAAGGTCAGCCAGGTGGACAAATGGAGAGCTGGGTCTGAGGGAGCTGGATGAGTGTCAAGGACTTTCCACATGTAAATAAAGGGTGACTGGGTGACAGGTTACCTGCCTGCATGGAGTTATTTTAGGTTACATAGTGGGAGGCAATTGAAGGTGGAAGTAAGAATTCTTTGTAACGTACAGAATGTGGGACTAGAAACCCAAATCAAATCAGATCAACCATGCTTTTATGAAATGGTGGAGCAGGCTTGTGGGGCCAAGGCTGTTCATGTGTATGCTTGTATGTAAACTTAGTTTGGTGTCAAATAGGTTATCAAGATTAGAACAGTCTGGTTCAATCCAAGATGGTGGCTGAAAGGGTCAGTGCATTGTTTACAGTCAAGATCAAGGGAGGAACTTCAATCTTCCCAATTTTTAATTAGAGGCAATTTCATTTCATGTAGGAATGGAATGGCAGACAAGCAATCTTAAAACACAGAGGCATTGCAGGGTGACAAGATTAAACTGGATGTTGCTGGCAGAGCGGTTTCTTGTGTGACTCATGACAGCAACTTAACTTTTACGTTTTACCACTCGGAGACATACCATATTGCTGAGTTCCCTTGATTCTGATTCTGATTCTGAAAGGGCATTCCAAATTGACACTATAATTTGGAATTCCAGTGCAACAAGGGAAGGTGGCACTGTCCTTTGATGGAGATAGCTAAGACTTCCATCAGTCTCTTCCAGATAGGATCTTTAAACTCTATGATACTTAAAAAAAGGCAAGCCTTCAGCTGCATTATCTAATATAACTTCATCATTCAATACCACAATTTGATAAAAATGCTCAAGTATGATTTGCTTTTCATAAATTCATATTAATTAACTTTAATTAATCAATATCCTTCTAAATCTTTACAGTTTCAATTCCTTGTGGAATATGGCAATTTTCAACTGCTAAAGTGAGCCTTTAACAAGAGGCTTACCTATAATATTACTAAATAACTATAATGTTATTAAGTTATATAATGGATGTTCAAAACACAAGCTTAAAATAACTTTTGAGAACAGATGTGGGAAGACAAGCTTGGTCTAATAAAATGAACAAAGCAGTGGCTTCAAAAGTCTGTTTTGTGGCCTGGATGAAAATATATCCCGGATCTTATGCCCTTTTATAGTGCCATGGGTTTTAACTTCTTTCATGATCTAAAAGGTTGCTTTATCAAATTTGAATGCATTTTAGTTAAATACTCTTAATCTTCAGTTTCTCTCAATGTCTGATTTTTCTTCAATTGATCTTCAATCTCTACCAGTTTAACAGGTATGCCTGCCTGTTTTGTCAGAAAAATTGGGGGAGCTACTTGAAGGTCTCATCCTGGACCTTTGTAAAAACTGTCATTCATAGGTAAGGTTACATAGAATCAGTGGTAGGATTTTCCTGTATCTCATATATTAGTCTTTTGGCCTTAGAGAGGTGTCACAGAGTGTTGGCTAGTGCAGTTGAGCCTTCTGTGACCACCAAAGAAAGAAACGGTATTAATTTTTCAGAGATTTCTGCTCAATTTTTTGTTTCTGTGCCTATGTACATAATGTGGAAATCTGGTGGGGCAAGTTCATATGTGAGAACACCAATGGAATCCAAACCCAGCATGGAGTCAAGATGGATAGAGGAGAAAATTGAAAATGGAAAAAAAAGGAACAATTTCAACTCCTCTCGAATATTCTTTGTCTATTGATTTTGACACACATCTGTTTTTGATGCATTCAGACAAAGGACCTTCACTTTTCCATTCGTTGCAACCTTTACATTACTGATATTTCTTTTGGTCGTAATCCTCTTTAAAGTAACAGCTCTGATCGAATGACTTCTCTCAGTCGAGTGTTCTTTAGAGTTTTTATTCTTTGCAGAACAAAGAACCCCATGCATGATCTTTAAGCAGATTGTAAAATAAGAAATAACCTGAATGGCTTACCACTGAGAAGCTTTATTGTTAAGACAGGATTTACCAGCATGCTTTCAGCCTTTGTGATGGATATACCTCAGTTCCAGCACCTCGTGAACTACATTCCTGCTATGACTCAAAGAACAAAATGCTTTTTTCTCAGCAAACACTTATATAATCCTCCACACAAAATCTAAAAACAAACATTTAGTGGGGAAAGAAAAGCAGAGAGCTAGAGATTGATAAGGAGATTAAATTTATTGGATTTAACAAAGACAACAAAGCTAATTGAGCTGCACTCAGAACTGTGCACCTTAGGTTTTTTGTTCTACTTTAAGAACTGTATCAAGGCAATGGAGACGTGGAGGAAGAGTTCCAATATATTGATAACGAAAGATCCAGGATTACAAACAAAAGCTACTGTAGTTCTACTGACTACAGCAAAGGGTATTAAAATGAGACCTTAATTAGGTGTTGGAAACTATTAAAAAAATGAGAAAATGTTTTGACTGTTTGGTAACATTGATAATCAGTTTCTGTTCAGTCCAGAAGTGCTTTCGGGATATTCCAGCGATGGCAGTAGTGTTCCTTTAAAGAGCCTCTGCCATGCCAGTCAGTCTTTTACTGTTTCTCCAGTAAACTGAAGAGCATAAATTTAAGACAGTCATCAAAACTGTATGAAAATGAAGTGGGATAGGAATGTGTCTAGGATAAGTCTTCAGGGGAGAATTATCCAAAGTAGGATATGGTGCAGCGACAAACGAATCAATGGAGGAATAATATGTTGAACAGAGTGTGGTTGAAGATAAGTAAATTTGGTGCTTAGAAACCTCGTAATGTTGCATTGCATAATGAGACCACAAAACTGTAGACCACAATAATGGGGAGGCAGGAAATGGCAGAGGATTGAATAAATACTTTGCTTCGGTCTTCACAGTAGAGAATATTAATAGCAAATAAAAATACTACATAATAAAGGACTAATCGTAGAGGGAGAAGTAAGTAGACACAGTAACTAACACTAGAGAAAAAGTAGTCTGAAAACTAGTTAGCTAAATGCTGATAAGTCCCCTGGACCTGATGGGGTGTTCCCTAGAATTTTAAGGGAAGTAACTTCAAAGATAACGGATGCATTGGCAGTAATTTAAGTTATGAGAGGTTTGGAAAACTGCCAATGTAACCAGTTTATTCAAAATAGGAGGGAGGTAGACAAAACTGGTAACATGGGCCAGTTATCTTAATATCTGCCATTAGGAAAAGGCTAGCGTCTTACAAGGTAAAGTTAAAAATCACAGCACCAGGTTATATTCCAACAGGTTTATTTGGAAGCACTAGCTTTCGGGGCACTGCTATTTCATCAGGTGGTTGTGAAGTATAAGATTGTAAGTCACAGAATTCCCCTTTACACTCTCACTCTCTCACAAACACCCCCCATCCCCCCTATACACACACATACATACACATACAAGTGAATTTGTACTTGCAGAATTACATTTTATTTGCTCAAAAACTGCATGAATCCATGTAAAATTCTGTAAATCTATTTTTTAGATTAAAATTAGTCTGAACATTGTGGCCAGACTGTCTCACACAGGGCACCTCACACCTTAGGTGTATTATCTGAGCCAACATGACACCAGTCGTTAAAGTTCACTTGAGATTGTAACTTTCAGACGTAAATCGCAGAACTTTAAAGAACTGAAACCAATGTATTCATTATAAAAGATGAGACACTTAATAAACAATTCAGGTCTTTCTCAATATATAATTTCTGTTGCATCACACTGTAAGCTTTTGCTATAAATTCTATGTCTTATGACCTTACACTCCACAACCACCTGATGAAGGAGCAGTGCTCTGAAAGCTAGTGCTTTCAAATAAAACTGTTGGGAGTATAACCTGGTGTTGTATGATTTTTAACTTTGTACACCCCAGTCCAACACTGGCATCTCCAAATCATGACAACAAGGTAAAATTACCATAGGGCTGTTCTCTCATGAGAGAAACAGAAACAACTTGTAGTGGTCTAATCTGGGGTTACCGTGCCTCAGGTGAGGTTGAGAAGGTGAACTTCCATGGGAAACACAGACAGTACAGGAATTGAACCTGTGCTGTTGCTGACATTCTGCATCACAAAACAGCTGTCCAGCCAACTGAGCTAACCACTTGCTGCTGCTCCTGTCTCTAATATTTCATGGTCTGCCTTACCTGCCACCCTACTCCTTCACTACCTTTCTCTGTCAGAGTATGGCACCTATTGCTATATACTGGGGTGTTAGAGATTGGTTTCAGCACCATTTTGCTGCTGGTTGTGCACATTACTGAACTGCAGTAGGTTGCATCAGTTAGGAAGAAGATTGATTGGAAAATTCAAGCAAAGTGGCCAATTTTGTCTAGGTCAGAAAAGTGACAGTAACTAGATTACTACCGTATAGTTCCTGTCACAGGCAACAATGGCTAAATTACCTCTTACCATGCTGTAAAATTAAACTATCTCCCTTTAAGCAATTGTTGAATGGATTGACGTACAAGACTATTTAACCTGGGAGAAAGTGACTCCAGCATCTGCAGTTCTCAATGAGTGTGGTGCTGGAAAAGCATAGCCAGTTGGGTAGCATCCGACAAGCAGGAGAATTGATGTTTTGAGCATAAGGTCTTCATCAGGAATCCTTGAATGCTGCCTGACTGACTGTTTTTAACTTGGAGAAAGTAAGGACTGCAGATGCTGGAGATCAGAGCTAAAAAACGTGTTGCTGGAAAAGCGCAGCAGGTCAGGCAGCATCCAAGGAGCAGGATAGTCAACATTTTGGGCATAAGCTCTTCTTCAGGAATGAGGAAGGTGTGCCAAGCAGGCTAAGATAAAAGGTAGGGAGGAGGGAGATGGGGGAGGGGCGTTGGGAATGCAATAGGTGGAAGGAGGTTAAGGTGAAGGTAATAGGCCGAAGAGGGGGTGAGGGCAGAGAGGTCAGGAAGATGATTGCAGGTCAAGAAGGTGGTGCTGAGTCAGAGGGTTGGGACTGAGATAGGATGGGGGGGGAGGGGAAATGAGGAAGCTAGAGAAATCTGCATTCATCCCTTGTGGAGGGTTCCTAGGCAGAAGATGAGGCGCTCTTCCTCCAGGCGTCATGTTGCCATGGTCTGGCGATGGAGGAGGCCAAGAACCTGCATGTCCTTGGCAGAGTGGGAGGGGGAGTTAAAGTGTTCAGCCACAGGGCGTTGGGTTGGTTGGTGCAGGTGTCCCAGAGGTGTTCTCTGAAATATTCCACAAGTAGGGGAGACAGGCGACCTAGGAACCCTCCAATTGCAGAAGACCTGCAATCTTCTTCCTGACCTCTCCGCCCCCACCCCCCCCCTCCGGCCTATCACCCTCACCTTAACCTCCTTCCACCTATCGCATTCCCAATGCCCCTCCCCCAAGTCCCTCCTCCCTACCTTTTATCTTAGCCTGCTTGGCACACCTTCCTCATTCTTGAAGGAGGGCTTATGCCCGAAACGTCGAATCTCCTGCTTTTTGGATGCTGCCTGACCTGCTGCGCTTTTCCAGCAACACATTTTTCAGCTATGCTTTTAACTTGGTCCAAAAAGTGGTCATTTCTCAAGTTACTGTGGGAAATGGAAAATATGTTGAACTATAGAGAACAGGAGGCATTTTTTAGTCCAGTGTCTACATAATGAGGGATGCAAAGCTGTACACATTGCATCAATTGTTTATACCTTTTTAAAGAAAAAGTGAATAATGGTCTCAGCCTCATTGAAAATGGCTCTGAAAGAAGGTATCCTATATAAATGCAGGTAGAACCAGTGCAGAATGAATACATTCACCATTTACTGGGAATGATACATAAAGCAATTGAAAAAAATACATTGACAATGATAGACATTGTTAGAATCTAGGAGGACCTCCTTAGGTGTTTGCATAGTCAGTATTTTTCAGATCCATTCACAGAAGTGAAAGGTGCATTATAAATACAAGTCTTACTTTTTAACCTGTATCTGAACTAGAATATTTTGACATAGCATCAGGTGCTAAAACCATAAGACAATCGTGAGATTTAGGTGTAGAAGCAGACCATGTAGCCCATTGAAGCTGTTCTGCTATTCACTGAGAATACTGATTTGATAATTCTCAACTCTACATTCCGGCCTTATCCAAATAACCCACAATTACCTTGGATTTTTGCTTTTTAAAACAGTCCTGTGGTTAAAAAAAATCAGATTCACTACATTAGAAAAAAAGTTCTCAATTCGGTCTTAAATGGGAGATCCCTCACTGAGTTTAGGCTCTCCAATCCTAGACTTTCTCTTTGTGGGACAGTGTGTTCATATATACTTTATCAACACCACCAAAAATCTTACATGTATCAATACGATCTCCTCTTATTCTTCTATACTCCAATAAATACAGACACAACCTACTCAACTCTCTTCATAAGAAAATCCCTCCATACCCAGGATCAGCGTGGTGAACTTTCTCTGGACCGCTTCCAATACTAGTCTATCTTCTATGAGGGGACTAAAATTATTTACATTATTCCAGGTGTGGTCTGACTAGTGACTTGTCCAGTTTTAGCAACACTTCCTTAGTTTTATATTCCATTCAGATTGAAATAAAAGCCAACATTCCAATTGCCTTTCTTATTACCTGGTGAACTTGCATGCTAGCTTTCTGTCCTTCATTCACTAGGACGTCCAAATCCCTTAATACTGCAGTTTTCCCATTTAAATAATATCCATCTCTTGTGTTCTTCCTATTAAATGTATAGCCTCAGATTTTTATGCATTGTATTCCATTTGTCAAGTTTTTGCCCACTCACTTAACCTGTCTGTATCCCTCTGTAGATTCCTGGTGTCATCCTCACTACTTGATCTCCCACCTATTGTTTTTGTCATTTGCAAACTTGGCTAGAGTGTCACTTACCTTATTTAAGTCACATTTATGTAAATAATTGTGATCCCAGTACTGTTCCTTGTGGCCCTCCACTAGATACATGTTGTTATCTTGAAGAAATACCCTTTTTATACCAACTGTCTTCTATTAGTTAGTCAATTCTCTATCATGTTAATATACTATCTTCAACATCATTGGCTCATATTAAGTAAACTTACACCTGGCACAAAGGCCTTTTGGAAAATTCAGACATATTGGCTCCCTCTATCCACTGTTTGTTACCTCCTCAACAAACTGTATACTCGTTCCTAGTTACCTACAGATGCACAGAGGCCAGCCTCAGACCCACACTTATATTTCCTCATTGACTCATCCAGCCTGATTGCACAGTCCTTTTACAGATTTTGCTGCAGTGTAAATCGACTGTATTTTTGTTAACCCAGGAAATCCGTGCCCCTGTTCTCTGAGAATAATAAAGATTTGGTGTAATAAATTTATCAGGTGGGATTTCACCTCCTTGACACCATGCTAACTTCACTTGATCAGATTATAAATCTTTAAATGCTTTGCTATTACATCCTTTACAACAAAATTTAACATTCTCCACATGACAGACGTCAAGCCAACTGGCCTATAGTTCTGCCAACAGACTTTGTGGTGAAAGTTGTCAGCATAATTTCACATTGTACACTTTTAGCTTGGTCCAGTTGCTATTTTAGAAAACGTTTATAAATACCATCAGAATCTGTTCGTAACAGATTTATCAAAGTACCCCTTTCCGCTCCATTTGCGATCAACTTCGTATTTCATTGCCCTTTTATGCTCTATTTTATACATTGACACCAGTTGCCATTTAAATATCCTGTGGTCAAATCTTTCAGTGGGCGGATATGCTGTCAAATCACTTTTTGATCCTGTGAGCTAGATTTCAATTGCGGCAAAATGGTTACGCAAGTACTTCTGGTGTTTATATAATGAACATGGTATCACTGCTTGCCAAGCTGTTTTAATGATAAGCTTTCTTCTATTGATAGAGGACTGGAAATTTTGTAAAATTTAAACAAAATTACTCAGCAGCTGCTAATCAGCTTTTTAACATCTCACCAATCATGTATCGGAGAAACAAGTATTAAATGCACGGACAGCAGTTACCTGGAGGTGCCAATTCAATGCTGCAATAAAATTAATAACCAAAGAAAACTAAACAACATTTTTTAAAAGGTTTATTGTATAAAGCTTCTGTCACAGTGCAACAATGTCCAAGAAATTCTAGAAATTAAAACCAATCAAGTACATAATATTGACATGGAAATATTAATAGTCTGACAGCAAAGGTGGTCTTGATCAGTGCAGTCTGACCTCAATGCTTTATCTCTTTGGCCAACTGTGCTTGAAGCCTCTATAGAACAGAGAATATGAAAAATACATGAAATTAGTATGACACAATATAACTAGATTTTAAATTTCTGACCATTCAGGACAGGAAGGGGGATAAAATAAAGCTAGGTTGTTTGTAGTGATATTATAGAACATTCCTTCTTTCCATGACTTGTGAAAATCTCCTCCAATTGAAAACTTTAAATCTGAGATTGGTAAATTTCTGTTAAGCAAGACAGTTAAGATATGAGGAACCAAGGAAGGCAAATTGAAATTAATTACGTATCAGACATGATCTAATTGTGTCCTAGGCCCAACTATCTTCAACGACTTCATCAATGACTTTCCTTGCATCATCAGGGCAGAAATGAGGATGTTTGTTGATGTGACTGCACCATTCCTGACTTCTCAGATACTAATGCAGTAAGACTTGGACAATATTAAGTTTGGGTTGAAAAGTGGCAAATAACAAACATTCACACCACGTAAAATGTGAGGCAATGATTATCTCCAACCAGAGAGAATTCAACCACGCTGACATTCAATGGTGTTACTGTCACTGAATCCTCCATTATTAATTAGGGATGGGCCACCACAGCTATATCTCAGAAACTGAATGGAAGAATAGTGCAGGAAACTGAGGGGTTTTCTCTTAGGAGGAGAACTAAGGAGAACTAAGCCATGTGTTAAATTTGCCATTTATCATGAGTTACATAAATTTTCAAATACAAATAGAAATTATGTAGAAATTCAAGTCTGGCAGTATCCACCGAGTGTGTGTGTTGACTATACACTTGTAGCGTTCAATATTACTCCATATATAAAGGCCCAGTGACCAGCAAAGCTGAACATATCCTGCTGTAAGGACGAGACTTCAAGTGGAAGCTACTGTACAAACACTGACCTGTCTGATTTGCTATTAGGGAAAGTCATGCTTCTGTTTCCTGCAGATTGACGGTTCTTCTTTCCGCTTTTCTAAAATGAGAAAAGTTTAGTTAGGACAGACCTAAAGCCTTCAATTTCTAAATATTCATAAAACCAAATGACTGTATATTGTATTTCTTTAACTGGCAAAATGAGGTCAACATCACAAAAATACTAATTGATTTTTTTAAAAGTCTACTTAAAAAAATTTACTGGAAGTCATTTAATTAGGAACCATATGGAAGTGGATTTTTCCATCTAGTTATGGAACTAATGTAACGTAGGAACTTGTAAGCAAAAATGCTTGAATCATACTGAAACAAAACCCTGGTATATGAATGCATTTGGGCACAAGTTTGGACAGTTACAGTCCTGAGCAATATGGCTGGCATATTTTCTCCTTCAATCTTCTCCAAATTAGTTTGAACAGTGCAGTGATAAGAATCTGGTAAAGTTCTGTCTCAAGTAATTGGCTACCCAAATAAAACGAGGGGAGCTGATGGTGTATTGGTAATGTCAATGGGCCAGTAATCTAAAACACTCACACTAATGCCCATGGGATTTTGAAGTCCGAACACTACCATCAATTGTTGCAAAACTTCATCTGGTTCACTAATGTCTTTTATGGAGGAAAATCTGCCATCTTTATCAGGTTTGGCCTGTATTGACTCTCGAGTCCAGAAACATGATTGATTCTCAAAGTGCCCTCTGAAATGGCTAGCAGGCCATTCAAATTCAAAAAGCTACCCCAATACAATCTACAGGGCACTGGGGATGGGCATTGACAATGATTTCTACATCCCACTAGAAAATTAAAAGAAGTCAGCTGAAAATTATTTTTCTAAAATAAAGGGGTGGATAAATGCTAGAAAAATAATTATTTTAAAAGGGTATAGGTAAATGAGACTAGGTGGACACAATTCAGAAAGCTGATGGAAATGCAATCAGCTCCTGTGCAGCAAAATTCGATGTCTCACTGAAAATCCATACAGCATAGCTTAAAATTCTGAAATATGGAACAAGCTATTGATATGTCTACAGACCACAATCTGAACATAACCAAAATTGTAGCCAGGTTTAAAACAGTGATACCACACATGTGCATTATATATCATGCCTTTTTAAATAAGTAATACCACATGCCCTATTGTTGTTGATTTTGTTGTTTAAAAACTTATGCATGGGTCTGGGTGATTAGTTAATCATAGATGATGTTCAACAATTAAGGATAATAGCTTGTAATATCATAGAAGAAGAAAGACAATAAGCCTCTCACGTCTGAGTGCAGATCACAGAAAAACATTTACAATGATGTAGTTTAAAATCTACACGGAAGGACAGGATCTGTCAAATATCACACATGTCAATACTTTCTTATCAACTATGTCAACACACACTTCAAGTGACTGAGTACATACTCAATATCATCCATGTTATAGATAAAATGTTTATTGATATACAAAAGCTGTCACAATTTTAGGGTATCCTAAAATACTTCTCAAAAATCAAATCAATATCTTGAAATGCAATTATTGTTAAGATCAGATTTATGCTATGAATGACAAGAGCCAGCGAATGAACGATTGCCCTGTTAAATTGTTTTGGTAGAGAGTATTCAGGGATAAATATTGGTCAGGATACTGGGAGAATTAATTGTTCTTCAAAAATGATAGTCATTTAATCCTTTCTAAAACACACGAACAAGAAGTTGGGGCCTTGACTGAACAGCTAATTCAGGAAACAGCACTTCAGAATGCTGTATTCCCTCAGTACAGCTCTGAAACATTAATCATGTGGTGGTTTGTAGCCTCAAACATTTTGATGAGTGTTAAAAGTCCTTAGATACACTAAACTCTCACGCCAACCACTATTAATGGTTTGAGGAGAAATATTTTGCTTTAAAATGTTCAATTATATTTGGATATTTATTTTATTACTCAGATTCCTCATTTTATCATAAAGTCTTTGAGCATATGCAGACTATGTAAAAATAAGAGCTAGTCTCTAGACTTTATGCTTAGACTTTTCTTCCTCTAATTTGATCTGTTTTTGTTCCTCTCGGTCTCTTGCTGGGATACAATGTCACTGGTATACATTGACTCTTTGCTATTTTATCAAAATATTTATTCTTCATGACTGACGCTGGACACCAAACCCTAAAAAATGCCTGGGGTCATGAAAGGTTGTGCAAAGTATACCGAGGAATATTTTGGGAAAGATCTCATTCCACCAAGTCTTCAATCCCCTTCCACGGCAGAAAACCAACAGGGTAACTGTAGGCCTTTGCCATTCACCTGTCTGTGCTGATGCTGGAGGACAAGGTAGGATTGGCAGGATAACACCGCCCCAAATCCATTCCAATACCTCCTCTGCAAGGTCAGCATGCAGGATACAGATGAATGCATGTCAGGATAAGATCCTTGCAGTCACAAAGTCAAAATTGCCAGTTTCCAAATAGCTTCTTTAAAATGAATAATAAGAATTTTTAAAACAAGTTTTTACTGATCTTCAACAGGAAAGGTTGCATGAAAGATTTATATGTGCCAATTCACTAAAATTAAGATGAATTGCATGAATGTGTGAGTTGGCTTTTATCTATAAGGAACAAAAGCTTGTAAAATGGTGCAATTTATATGTCATATTCGGAATAGTAATTTTACCTTAGAATGAGGCACATCTGCTTCATAATTGGGATCAAACTGTGTGGATTCCTTAGACTTGTTGCCAGCTGGAAGGATGAAAATATTTTAACAAATGAACATTTTACATGATAAGTACATGTATCTCCTATCAGTTGAGCTGTTTTGATTATAAACTTGTTTATGTATGTTTATGGGGAAAGGAAGTTGAACAATTTGAAGTTGAACCCTTTGCAGCCCCATTACTCAAAGGCATAAGATTGCCAGGGAATAATTGGAGGATATTGGTCACTCACTTCTCTCTTACCCAAAACTGCCATGCTCCAAGCACAGCCATGCACTGAATGCCAAGCTATGCAACATGGAAGGTGTCATAGCTCAGCCTATTCCTTCCCATCTGACGTGTGCAATTAGAGACAACAATCTGACAAGAATCCTTGTATGGAGCAGAAACATGCAATGAATTTCCCCCTGCCCAGTTAAGGTGGTTGAGGCTAATCCTGATCCCTCCCCCCTACTGCCTTCTCAACTGATTAAAAACTAACTTGGTAAAAACAATACTGAATCTGAGATTTTCCTAATTTGCATTGAAATGGGAGATGGCACAGGGCAGGGTGACACTAGGCTCACGGACACACAAGATGGTCACTGAGCCATAAGTTGGCCACTTGACACACAAGATGGCCACCGCACCACAATATGGAGAGAGACAGCAAAGGAAACACTGACACTGCCTGGGGTCACCAGAATGCCAGCACAATGCACTCACAACCTAGTTGATTAGTTTAAAGAGGGTGGGGGAGAGAATACACGAGTAGCGTATACTGCCCGCAAAAGTGTCTGGGTCCAGCCAACATCTTTGATAGAAATACTAACAGCTTGATACGGACTCAGGACAGAGTGCTTATAGCCAGGGCTGCAGTAATTGTCTTTCTCAAGAGGAGAAATTAGCGCCCATCACTACAGCAATGGACTTCCGCATAGACATTGAAACTGACAATATCTGCACTGAAACTAACAATGACTGCGCTGGAACCGACAATGACTGTATCAAAACTATCAACGATTCTGCAATGTTTACAATAAACAAACTATGTTACAAAGAACTGCATCACTAACCTATTATGTTACAAAATGAGTTGGTATTATCCTACCAGTCCTATCTTGACATGTGCTCCGGGTTGGTGTCTTTCTCTCCCCCCCCGGAGCTCTGGTATTTCCTTGTAAAATAAACTGTTGTTAAACCTGACTCTGACAAGAGGCTGGTGATTTTCCACACAACGATTGGCGCTGTGAGCAGGGTTCTTATTACTGGTGCCCTGGTCGAAGGTCACGATCGGGGGACCGGGGTAAGAACCAATTTGTACCTGCAAACGGGAAGAGTCAGACCAGGCCAAGGACACAGTTTAAAAGGTATACTCATTGTAATGTCTAACTTGCTACAGTACTGAGTTAAAAAGAAAAAATTAAGTGTATGTCTGTGGAGAATAAGTGTTAACTAAATTAACTATTTTAAGAACTTGCTGCTTGTGCTGAAACAGCCAGAGGACAAGGTAGTGCGTGTCTCAAAACACTGCCCTAAACCGGTTGTTAAGAGGGGTAGCCCCACCCACCCAAAGGTTGGGTTTGAAGTGGGAATTGAGGCGCTGAGGGCACTAGGAGTTGTGAAGCACGTGGTAAAGTCAGGTAACCTTGGACTCTGTAGGGGTGAACAACAGAGTCCAGTTAGAGTTTAAGTTAAAGGTTGGATGCTGTTTGTATTTGTAATTTCCAGTGTGGTGAGGAATAGGAGCTGATCACTCTGACCAAGAGCCAAACGTCAGTGGAGCACATGTTATCAAGGTGGGGAGCTTGGACACTGAGTAACCGTGATATCCTGTCAGTCCGTAGTAGAATGACAGAGCTTGAATACTGGCAGTGACTGGGAGGGTAAAGAATCTCACTGGTAAAGAGCACACCAGACTAGAGGCAGGTTTCTGGGCTGATCTGGACGTGTTGGGTCAGTCGAGGTGGCCGGGAGGGTTGAGGCGTCCAGGCAGAGAGCACACCCTATTGAGCCAGCATTCCCAACCGACCGGTAGGTACTGACTAATGGTGGTGGCCGGGAGGGTAGAGATGTCCCACCGGTAGAGAGCACACCTTCCTAGGAGGCTGCTATGTCTGTATGGACGGTGCTGGGACAGTATTATTGGCCGGGGGTGGAGAAGTCCCCACAGGTTAGGGGCACTTTACTGTTGGTGGGAACTGGGGGTACACAATCTGCTAAATGGCAGATCAAAATTTTTAAGGGGTTACTGCAGGTTCCCTTACTGAAAAATACATGGCAGACAGCCAAGGGTTGACAGAGCAAATGAAGAAAAATGTTTGGGATCCATTCCAGACATTAGCACAACAGAGAGAGAGAGTGGATAGATAAACAAAAACAAACTAAAACTAAAAAGATTGAGGTAATGTTAGCATACCAATCAGCAGGCCTAATTGAGCAAGTGAGTGCCTCCACGTGTAGGTGGAGAATGGAGCAGGAACAAGTTAAAGAGCTGGAGGACAGAATAGAAGAGTTAGAGCAGGGAACAATGTAAAATACCATAGCCACTGCAACGGTATTATCCGGAACACCGCGGAACCACGGGAATCCTGAGGTCAGCAGAGCTGACAACCAGCTGCCATCATTCGTGAGGGTAAGGGAGAGGGGAGAATTTATGTGCCCGCAGTAACGGGAGGGAGGAAATGTGAAATGTTGGTAGACACAGGAGCGGCTGCAACAATCACAAACTTACCCTTACCCCACACAAATAAAATGATTCACTTAACTGGGGTAGGAGGGGATAAAACACCAACTTACCTAAGCGAAACTACCCTCATAAAAGTAAACATATACATATCTCCATGAAACTCTACGCAGGCCAAAATAATGAGGGCACCATAATGGGCAATAATCTCATGAAGAATATAACGTTCTAATCAGTTGAGCAAAAGGGAAATTGATTTGGCGCAGACAGGGCGGTCGAAAGACTGATACTGGTAAACTTACAAGTCACCTTGAAACTATTAAAGCGGCTACTGTCACCAGTCGGGGCTGGAACCTTGAAAAGGGGATTCAGAGCCAGCCGTGCCTCAGTCCCTGGGGCATGGGCAGAAACAAAGTCTAGTTAACATAGACCCAATAAGGGTTCCCGGACCGGAGCATAAGCCCCACCGACAATACCCAATAAAACCCAAAGCAGAACAAGCAATTTGTGAAGATAGTGCAAGGACTAGTGAGACAGGGAACCCTGAAAGAAACCACAAGTACAACTAATTCCCCAATGTGGCCAGTACTAAAGCCTGATGGGAGCTACAGGCTCACCATTGATTATGCAGGACTAAATAAGGTCACCCCCAAATTGCACGCCATTGTAGCAGACCCCTGCACCATTTTAAATGGCTTGGCCCCTGAGCACAAGATTTTTACTGTTTTAGACATAGCCAACGGATTCTGGTCTATCCTGTTACACCGAGTCTCAGAAAAAAAAAATCACTTTTACAGTAAGGGACAGACTGTATACGTGGACGTGCTGCCACAAGGATGCCACAACAGCCCCACTGTTTTTCACAGGGTATTGAGCGACATTCTGAAGAGAATGGATTTACCAGAGGGTAGCACTGCCCTCCAATATGTAGATGTTCCAACTGTTCTACAGGTTTACAATAATGTATCTGAGCAGATTGATTAGAAAATAATACCTTAAAGTCAAAGGGTAAGCAGATGTTAGACATTAATTGATTAATGAATTGTCTGTGAATGCATGTAAAGAGAAGAAAGGGTATTTGTGGTGTAGTGGTAGTGTTCTACCTCTACAGCAGAAAGACTGGGTTTAAGTCCCACCTGTAGAATTGCTATAATAATGAAAAGAGGTCATTTGGCCCGTTGTGTCTGCACTGACCCTTCGAACTGCATCCTACCCAAACCCAGCCACCCTCCCTCTCTCTCAACTCTGCACATCCCTAGACACTATGGGCAATTTACCACAGCCAGTTCACCTAACCTGCACATCTTTGGACTGTGGGAGGAAACCGGAACATGCCCATGCAGACATGGGGAAGTACAAAGTGCAAACTCTACACAGTCACCAGAGGGTGAAATTGAGCCCAGCCCCTGATGCTGTGAGGCAGCAGTGCTAACCACTGAGCCACCTGCTCCAGAGATGTGTAATAAAGTTTCTGAAAAGGTTGATTAGAAAATATTATACAAAGAGGAGACAGCTGTGACTAGGAGAAAATTGTGAATGAGTCAATAAACTGTTGCAGAGAAGCTCCGTATCCTGTTCATATTTAAGCTCAAAAGCTCGAGTCCATTTAACATCTACCAGTGGGAGCATATTTAAATGTCAACTGATTAAGAAATGCCTCAATACCATTGTGCAGACTTCTACTTTACGAATCAGCATTTTACACTACACAGTGATGCAATAACAATCAATAGTGAAGGTAATGCCACAGTGGCTCCATCATTCTGCAGCCCAGTTAGGGAAAGTGGGGCTGCAATAGCAAGTGAACTCCTGATCACAAACATGGCACATCCAAAACTGCACCTAGTCCAGATGCTTCAAAAACAGGGGGAGAAAACTGATACTTTTGTTTAAAAATACAACAAAGATACAACTATACAATGGATACAATTTACAGGCTGTACCCACATCAAGAATAGGTTCCGTTCTGGACCTCGTTTGCGAGTCAATTTGTACGCAAGTTGGAATGCATTGCAAGACAGCCATTTGTACATAAAGGAAATATTTTATATGACGGATCTTTAAAATTAAACCCCTGTATGGGATTCATAGGTCATACAATTATAAATTGTGGACCTCCTGTCAAGAAAATCCCTTCTTGTGGTCAATGGAAACAGACTACTTTTTGCCAAGCTTCACCTGCTGACCCACTCGAGGGGAGGGAGGAGGAGATAACATGCAATTACCAGGTGAAGGACAATCTGGTTCCAGGATAAGCGTGAGTATTAAAACTGAAGGGTAAGCCAGGCTGACCTGCAAAAACTTTGAAATCAGACTTGCTGTAATCGAACGGTTTGATGTTTTTGGGATTTTTTGGCTCCTCTGTTCCCGATTTTGACTTCTTCTTTTCTGGAGGTACTGCCTCAGTTCCTGCTCCACTCTTTGTTCGCTCCCTCTTCACCGACTGCTGTTCTGCTGCCATCTGAGAGTGGGGTGGGGGGGGAGAAGACATACTTGAGTTTGGATATACACTGGACAAAAACCCACTCCCAGCCACTTGACTTCTTCCCTAAAGTGACCTGGTCATGTAATACCTAAAGCAATCTATGAGACACAGTTTTTTGAAGATTTGAACTACAAATCAATAAAATATTCACAAGTAGGACACATATTTTCTTGAAGTTTTAATATTTGTATTTTAAATATTGAGTCTGAGATTTGAGTAGACTTGGTTTTGCTGATGGAAAGGGAACAAAGGGAAGATGACACCAAAGCATCATTGATACCGTGGCCTCCAAGCTGAAGAGAAACAAAGCAGGTCAGAAACAGAGGAAGTGGATAAAAACACAGCACTATAAGGAGAGACAGAAAGCTATAGTGTGGATGACCTACCCAAACTGGTATGATTACAGTAGTTAATAAGAGAACAAGCAATGCTACACATAACAATGAGAATCTATACCAGTATGAAGTAATGACAACTTAACTGTCTAACCTGGGTAGAAGCTTCTACTGAGTATTGTAATACAAGTGAAAACGTGACAAATGTTGTCACAAAGATGTCACAAGGAATTAAGGGCTACGGGGAGAATGAGGGTCAGTGGAGTTGAAATGCCCATCAGCCATGATTGAATGGCGGAGTGGACTTGATTGGCCGAATGGCCTTACTTCTGCTCCCATGTCTTATGGTTTTATGGCAAATGAACAAAAACAGACACACAATAGATAAGTCAGGCAGCATCTCTCGAGAGCTAAATTTTGAGGAAGCATCTGGAACCAAATCTTTTAGGTAGTTGTATTTTCTTAGCAGATGTGGCCTGAGCTGATCAATGCCATTAGTGTGCTGTGCTGTTTTGTTTCAGAATTTACAGTTTTATGTTGTTATTAAAATAACTTCTTGTAAAAAAAATACTTATTTGTTGTCGGTTGTACATTTTTCAGCATTAGATTCAAGGGGGTTATAGTTTGGAAGTGAGCTTTAACTTCTGAGCCTCGAGTGCAGAAAAGAAGCTGAGATTGAAGAAAGTGGTAGGAGAGAGAGAGAGAGAGAGAGAGAGAGAGAGAGTTGGGGTCCTACTTGGGTCCAGAGCACAAAAGCAAGTAGAAGAGGCAACTCGACTTACGGAAAGTAGAAATGACAGATTTTCGCAATAAGTTAAGTTCCTCTGTTACAATTGAAGCACAATGTTAGGGCTAAACAAGGATAAATCTCTATTTATGATTGCTAAACCCAAATCTCAGGAATATTGAGTGACTGAAACAAAATGCCCTATTTTGCAGGATTAAATTCCTTGTAGTGACTCCAACATAATGTATAAAAATACACTGCAACACACCTCCTCCCTTCACCCATCCCTACTAACCATCCAACTACTCACTTCACACATGGTTGGAGCAGCACTTTTACGCAACAATTTCACAAATATAACTCTGATACTGATTAGTTTTAAATTGTCCCTTTTGTGCTATTGATGGGATCAATAGAGCTATTACTAAGAGACAGTGCTTAAGTACTTCATATGAAAACACTGCAAACATCAACACAGAAAATCAATTTTGGGAAAATCTGTTCGTTAGGCCTTGCTGATAGAATCTGTGCACCTTTATCAAAGCCTAATTTAAACTAAGATTGCCTCATTTTGATCTCAAATAAAGAGAAATAGTTGTGTGTAGCTATATTTTCAGTACTAACAAAGGCACCAAATCTAACATGAAAATAGATAATACATGAACAATGCTCAGCAACAGTTATTATTGGTTCTGACATTAAGATTACATTAGATTCCCTACAGTATGGAAACAGGCCTTCGGCCCAACAAATCCACACTGACCCTTTGAAGAGCAACCCACCCAGACCCATGCCTCCACCTTATATTTACCCCCGAATAACGCACCTAACACTATGGGCAATTTAGCATGGCCAATTCACCTGGCCTGCACATCTTTGGATTGTGGGAGGAAACCCACACAGACATGGGGAGAATGTCCAAACTCCGCACAGACAGTCGCTTGAGGCAGGAATCAAACTGGGTCCCTGGTGCAGTGGGATAGCAGTGCTAACCACTGAGCCACTGTGCGGCCCAATAAAATGAGTAGATGCAGTGTTATAGGGTGGGCACTAACTATGTGAAATGGACTGGGAAGTTCACTTTTTTTTTCAACAACAGACAAGCTGTGGAGTTGCCATCTCATTATGTGCTGCATCATTTAAAGATTTCTAAATACATTTACAGCACCAATCATATTTATCTTCAGCCACATATTCTGCTCAGCAATACAATCCATACAATCACTTCCTCCATACAATCACTTATCATGTTAGCACATCCTACTTCAAGTAATTCTCTGCTGAAACTTGAAAATGGCACACTTTCACATTTGACCTCTTCACACAATCTATGTCCTTTCAAGCCCAAGTCTATCTCTCTTCATAACTTTTCTGCCAAACTCTCGTTATATTATGGGCACTAGCTCCAAGCTTCTCAATTAAAAAAAATTCCTCAAC
The DNA here is from genome assembly GCF_037043375.1 of Chiloscyllium plagiosum. Taxonomy (NCBI): domain Eukaryota; kingdom Metazoa; phylum Chordata; class Chondrichthyes; order Orectolobiformes; family Hemiscylliidae; genus Chiloscyllium; species Chiloscyllium plagiosum. The sequence goes on along the minus strand of NW_028270175.1, from coordinate 34,489,518 downwards.
CTTACAATATTTTCTTCAATAGATTTTTTCATGTTCCAAAAATTCTGCTTGAGACATTTATTCTCTCAAAGTTAATTTTTCCCTTTCTCAGTCAAAAATCTACCATTACTTAATTGTTCCATAACTAAAGTCCAGGGTGGCCTAACTGACCTGATTTCTCTGCCATTATAGGCCTACCTGGGCTAGGTTTTTATTTTCCCATGGGGTCAGGAACTGAATGGTGAAGTAAAGATAGTAACAGGTGGAATACTCATTTGTGTTGAAATCACAAAAATATCCAAATTAAAGCATCAGATTTGGTTCATCTTCAAATTAAACCCAAACTAACAAAGTAGACTTAAGTAAAGAAACAAATGGACTTACAGCAGCCTGCTGTCTGACTGAAGGAATCTCTTGTACTTCAGCAATATAATCCTGTTTTATCTGTTGTCGCACAACTAAAAGGCAATGACATAGTTCTCAGATAAACATCAATAACAATGAATTTCTCTCATTCTCAGCTCCTTTTCAGGAGACTTGTTGTGTAAATTGCTATGAAACAAGGTAGTGCAACTGTAATTATAGAGAACATACAACCTTTAGTGGGAAAAGTGTGTTGATTTTTTTTGGCCACTCACCTTAGGATGGTCTTACCAGGCAATGAGAAACACAGCAACAATAATATTAGGGATAAAAGGGACTGTGCTGCAAAAACAGATTGGGTCAGTGTAAGTATATTTCCTATGATAAGCATGTTCAGAAGTAATCTGATTAGTTGTGAAATAAAGAGAATTGAGGGCACATGTAAGGAATGGTCTTTTCCTCCAGGAATCCAGAATAAGGGGACAAAGATCGAGAATTTAAGATAAACTAAGTGGCAAAAGAAATTTCCACATGGTAGCCAGAATAAGGAACACTGCCACCAAGTAAAATAACTAGACTGCAAGAATATGTGAATTATCTCCATTGAAGAATTATGGAACCAAGGCAGGTAAATGGAATTTGGACACAGATCAGCCAATAATCTATTTGGAAGATCAGAACAGGCTCGAAGAACTTAATATCCAGTCCTGTTCTTGCATTTTATCAATGGAACCAATAGATGGCTTGTCGCTCGGTGTGTCAATAAATCAACCTATGTGGTGAATTGTGGACAAAAACTGATTTACTAACTCTATAGTTCAGTACTTCCTGCTATTCTATTGATCCAGTTTTGTGATCAACTGCCAGATGAACATCAAAAAAAAAACTAGATTCATAGAATTTTGATAGATACTGATTGTGTGTAATTGATTAAATTGTTTCTGACAACCTTCAGGCTTTGGTGTGCTCTTTGCTTCCTTGGTTTGTTCTTGCTTTTTGGTGGCCTCTTTCTGTAGGTGCTCCTGGCTCAGCAACTTCCACCTGTTGCTGACCTGAAATTACACAAAAATATAAAGTTTAGATTGTATGATGCATACATTAGCTTTTTTCACCAAACTGTAAGTATGAAGCATCAATGCCTGCTATTTTAAAATAAACAATGACAAACAGTTTTGGTAATTCTGTATAAACTGTCGATTATTATGTGACTGGGCTGAAGTTATAGTACAACTGATGAGTTATGGCAATGATATAGTAACACAAATGAATTCAAGAAATTGTCATTAGCTATAAAATAATGCAATCTTCCCTCATTCCTTCAAATCCAAATTTGTTAGTCATAACTAGCAGAATCTTGTGGGAAAGACTCAAGTTCCTCAATCAGTTTCACTTTTAGGGGCATTTACACTGTTGGCCACTATACAATCACTGTATGACCCAGTGCAAATGATTACCCTTAAAAGCTGAGTATTATTCGCAGTCAGGAATATTAACATTTATGTTCTGCCCTCAAAATAGCTTCAGTCTGTGTTTTATTCTTTATTAAATAACACTTAATTCCATGGATCCTGAAAGTTTGTGTTGTGGATCCCCTATAAATACAGAGAAGGTCACCAAGGATTCCTTCTATACACTGACAGCTTCAGGAGATTTGCTGCAAATAGCATTGTACTCTTGGGATCTCCTGTAAATACTGGTATGCTCTAAAGAGACCTGTAAAAGACAGAACACTTCCCAAGGGAAAACTTGTAGAAAATGCATTATCCCAGGGGACTTCCGGCAAATATAGATACCCTCTTAGGCAACATAAGAAAGTACACACATAAATACTCGTATATGCCTTGGGTATATCTTGTAAATAGTGAAACATTCCCTGGGGATCACATGTAGATAATGAAGCAACCCCTGGGAACTTCTTGTAAATACTGAAACACTCCCAGGGACATTCCAAGAGGACCTCCTATAAATACAGGCATATGCTGGTGTCCTCCTTTAACGCTGACATATTCCCAGGTGAGTCCCCTCTAAATATTGACATGCACTTTCCTCAACTTCCATTTGGAATACATTTACATAACATCTACTAGTATTGATGTGAAACAGGAACCATTTCCCAGTAATAAACAGGATGATATATTTGATGTGCAGATCTAAATGCCCATGTCCAGCTGCTAACACTTTCAGCCTGCAGTGCAACCACAGTTTTCTGGTGTGCAGCTCCCAAAACAAAGATCTCATCTGGGTCAGAAAAGTAACTTATTTCCCGCAACTTCTGAAAGTGTTGTAACGTTTTTAATTTAATCCAGATCAAAGTCTCCAAATGTTATCTAACTGGTGTATGTGATCATCAAACAGATCTCCACAAACTGTGTTTTGAATATGCCTCTGTACATATGAGCTTGGCAGCAAGTTATTGCAAGTTCAATCATTTCAATATTAACGAGCCTTTAGTTGCCAGTGGTACGTACTTCGTAGATCTTGGTGGAAGGGTCAAACTTTGCTGCTTGCGAGATGTACATATTACTGTCCTTGGAAGGCAGATACTGCAAAAGAAAAGAAAGAAATCTTAATATAGAAAGACGCCATCCTGACCATCATGCCTGTGCTGGCACTCTACAAGAACAAATCACCTCTTTACAAACTCAATTTCTGTGATCCTGCAAATATTCTCTCTTCAGATGCTGTAATCATTCAATTTTACTTCAAAGTCCTCATTGAAGCAGCCTCCACCACCTTTGCAGCCAGTGCATTTCAGATCCTAAAAAATGTTTTGATGGCACTCTTGCTTATCGCCTTAAATCAGTTTTCTCTGGTTCTGGATTCTTCTGCCAGTGGGAACAGTTTCAATGCAAGCACAACAGATTTAATAGCTGCTGCCATTCTACCTCCTCGCTTTTCATTATTCAAGGCTCCGAATATTTCTTCCAGGTGAATGTGACCAATGAAGGCAAACATGCCAAAGTCACCTTTCCCACCCTGTCTACGTGCGGTTCCACTTTTAAGGAACTATGCACCCTCACCCCAAGTCTTTTTGTCCAGATCTGGTAATCTGTTGCGATTTTAAGTGAGGGATGCACCCTTGACTCCCCAAAGCCTGAATACCATCTACAAGGCACAAGTCAGGAGTATGGTGGAATATCCCCACTTGCTTGGATGAGTGGTTCTCTCAACAACAATCAAAAAGCTTGACACCATCCAGGACAAAGCAGCCTGCTTGACTGGCACAACATCCACAAGCAACCATTCCCTCCACCACTGACAGTCAGTAGCAGTGTACACCATCTACAAGATGCACTTCACAAATTCAAAGATCCTCTACAACACCTTCCAAACACACGATCACTTCCATCTCGAAGAAAAAGGGCAGTAGATGTTTGAGAACACCATCACATTCATGTTCTCCTCCAAGCCACGAACCATCCTGACTTGGAAATAAATCACTGTTCCTTCACTGTCACTGGGTCAAAATCCTGGAATTCCCGCCTTAATGGCATTGTGGGTCAACCACAGCAGGTGGATTGCAGCGGTTCAAGAAGGCAATTCAACCACCACCTCCTTAAGGGCAACTAAGGACAGGAAATAAATGTGGAGTCAAAAAGTATGGTCCTGGAAAAGCACAGCAGGTCAGGCAGCAACTGAGCAGCAGGACAGTTGACATTTTGGGCATAAAACCTTCATCAGGAAAGGGGTCAGTCAGTGACGCTCACTTCCCAGAAATTAATAAAATCAATAAAATGAATAGAGTTTATAACTCCTGGTTGTTATGAATCTGTAGATATCTTAAGCTCACACTACCAATTCTTGGTGCTGAGGATGTAAACTTTACAGAGCAAGAGCAACAATAATTGTCCTTTTCAAGTCTCTACTCCTATGGTCTTTGAAGGACATACGGCTAGTGATCAGGGAATTGATGCAGTTTGCAAATCCTGAACTAATCCATTCAGAAAGGTGATTAGTAATTTAGAAACAGAACTGGAGTTTATAAACCAATATCAAAGTCTCCTGAGTGAGATCCATCTGCCTATGGGAACAGTTTTCATTTTTTTTTCATTTATAGATCTTGTGTAATCTATCCTGCCATATTAAAAATATAGCAGGATAGATTATATGAGATCTATAAATGAAAAATAAAATCATTATTAACCTTACTGCATAATCTAGATGACTACAGGACTCTCACAGTATGATATGTAAGCTAGCAAAATCCAATAAAAAGAATAAATAATCATATCTTTTCTCAAAGCTGAGAACTCTTGATTTTTCTGCCTATGTGAGGGCTGGCACTAATTTTCAAATCAGATTATCTGGATTACCTCATTAGCAAAAGTAGGTTTTCTGTATCTACTTACTGATTCATTTTAACATTTTAAACACCTGGACTAAATCGCTCCTCAATATTGCGTAGCAATCTCATTTAACATTTCATCCAGAGGATTGTACCTTCAACAATGTGGCACTTTGTTTTTGGGAGTGTCAGACGAGATTAGATATTAACATCCTTGCTGGACTTGAACAACAACTTTCACACCTAAAGACGAGTGCCCTACTTCGCAAAATGTGCTAAAACCTGATGAAAAATGAGTTTTAATGAACTGCTCCCATTCAGTATTTCTTCACACAGCTTATAAAGTACACATAAACTTTTTGAACATGCAAATTCTAGGAGTCTAAGCTTACCATTCTGAAAGGATTTTCAAATGATTCTAAAATAGTTCTTGCTTTCTGTTGTGCTGTTGTCAATGTTTCATGGTTCTTCTCATTTGCAAGAGAATCCTGAGGGGACAGAAAAGTCAGTTCACCCACACTAATGAAAAACATAGAAAAGATTTTGGACAATCAACTTAAAAAAATTAATGTTCAATTGAGACTTCTCCCATATCTAAATAGCTAACAATGCTATTGTGATCAACGTTGTTCTGATTATCAGAATAAAGCAAATCTGGGATCACATGGTAATGAGATGTGACGTGACTGCACTGACTGTCATCATCCGATTATAGCCTGAATAAAGTAAAGCAAAATATACAAGGCTATGAGCCAACGCTAGAAAATGAGATTAGAATAACTAGCTGGTTGCTTTTGAACTGCGCAGACCCAATGGGGCAAAGAATGGTTTTCTGTGTTGTTAACCTCACTGACTAAATATAATTAGAAATTAACCCTGGTTTAGTTCATGCATCTCTAACACAGGCAAAACAAACATATTTACTAATTTATTCAACTATCAGCAATTCCTTGCTCATTAACTAGGATGGAATGCGGCAGAATGGGCGGGTGGGGGAGAGAGAGGCACGAGAAAGAGGGGGTGCAAGAGAGGGAGCAAGACAGAGGGCACGAGCCCGAGAAAGAGACAGACTGATGACATGAATGGATTCAGATGACTGGCCATTTTGGTGAGGTACAGGAGGACTTCCGGTACCCATAAAACCATAACCGCATTAGGCATCACCTTCCCAAAAGTGCGCAACTGGAATTTGGATAAAAATGTGAAAAAATTCTTTGGACTGTCAAGAATGATCTTCTATTTTTCTTTGAGTCTACCATCTCTGCAGCTGTTCACAGTTGTGGATTGTCTCTCTATTTTGAGATAAAGTATAGTTTTATGGTTAATGTAGCTAATAGAATTCACTCCTCAGGACCTGGGAAAAAAACTCATCCTTTACTCAGTAACTTTGCTGAGTTCCATTAAACCCCACATACAAACTAATTTAAAATCAGCAACTGGAACCTTCAAAAAGTACACAAATACATTTTACTTCAGTTCAGGACACACCAGTATTAGACAGGATTTAGAGTCAAAAAGTATGGTGTTCCACATATCCGATGAAGAAGCAGACATAGCTGGGGCCCATGGCTAGTGGTTAGGTTGGCAAAAGTGGAATAAACGAAGGCTTTGGAGGCCTTCACCATGGCGGATAGATGTGTACAGGGACTGGATGTCCACGGTGAAGATAAGGTGTTGGGGGCTGGGGAAAATGAAAGTCATGGAGGAGCAGGAGGGCATGGGTGGTATCCTGAATGTATATGGGGAGTTCCTGGATCAAGGGGGACAGAATGGTCATGATATGAGGAGATAAGTTTGTTGGTACAGAAGCTGGCAGAGACGATATGTTGACTGGGGCAGTCTGGTTTGTGCATTTTGGGCAAGGGCTAAAATTGGGCATTGCAGGGTTCCAGCACTATGATAGAATTTAGCACAGCAGTTACACTTACGTCAAATATGGTAATAATTGCTTTGGCAGAGGTGAGTGTTAAGCTCGTATCGCCATCCTCCAAATCAGGGAACAGTTTACTGGTTTGTATCAGTGGCACTGAAAGTAAAAAGAATAGGGCACAAAGTTTACTTGTTGAACCTATGTTGGACTTGCCTTGGCGAAATCCTTTTTTTTTACCTTAGATTCTTGTTTTGCATTTTGAGGAAAAAAGGGTTAATTTGAAAAAAAAATAGCGTCAAAGGATAGGTGGAGTATGTGCAGGTTTACTGCTGCTGAATGTCTAAGCTCAGGGCTTGGGAAAACACAAGCCACGGCCAAACATTTGCATTGAGTTCAGAATGTCAGTAATTGATGTTCATAGAACATTGAACATTACAACGCAGTACAGGCCCTTCGGCCCTTTATGTTGCGCCGACCTATCATACCAACTTGACGCCCATCTAATCTACACTATTCCATGTACGTCCATATGCTTGTCCAATGATGACTTAAATGTACTTAAAGTTGGCGAATCTACTACCATTGCAGGCAAAGCATTCCATACCCTTACTACTCTCTGAGCAAAGAAACTACCTCGAACATATGTTCTATATCTACCACCCCTCAATTTAAAGTTAGCCCCCTTGTGCTCGCCATCACCATTCTTGGAAAAAGGCTCTCCCTGTCCACCCTATCTAACCCTCTGATTATCTTATATGTCTCTATTAAGTCACCTCTCAACCTTCTTCTCTCTAACGAAAATAGCCTCAAGTCCCTCAGCCTTTCCTTGTAAGACCTTCCCTCCATACCAGGCAACATCCTAGTAAATCTCCTCTGCATCCTTTTCAAAGCTTCCACATCCTTCTTATAATGTGATGATCAGAACTGTACACAATACTCCAAGTGCGGCCGCACCAGAGTTTTGTACAGCTGTAGCATAACCTCATGGTTCCGGAAATCGATTCTTCTATTAATAAAGGCTAAAACACTGTATGCCTTCTTAACAACCCTGTCAACTTGGGTGGCAACTTTCAAGGATCTGTGTACATGGACACCGAGATCTCTCTGCTCATCTACACTACCAAGAATCTTACCATTAGCCCAGTACTTTGCATTCCGGTTACTCAGACCAAAGTGAATCACCTCACACTTGTCCGCATTAAACTCCATTTGCCACCTCTGCAGCTATCTATGTCTCTCTGTAACCTACAACGTCCTTCGTCACTATCCACAACTCCACCGACCTTAGTGTCGTCTGCAAATTTACTAACCCACCCTTCTACGCTCTCATCCAGGTCGTTTATAAAAATGACGAACAGCAGTGGATCCAACACAGAGCCTTGCAGTACACCACTGGTAACTGGACTCCAGGATGAACATTTCCCATCAACCACCACCCTCTGTCTTCTTTCAGCAAGCCAATTACAGATCCAAACTGCTATATCTCCCATAATCCCATTCTTCCGCATTTTGTACAATAGCCTACTGTCGAACGCTTTGCTGAAATCCATATACACCACATCAACCGGTTTACTCACATCTACCTGTTTGATCACCTTCTCAAAGAACTCAATAAGGTTTGTGAGGCACGATCTACCCCTCACAAAACCGTGCTGACTATCCCTAATCAAATTATTCTTTTCTAGACGATTATAAATCCTATCTCT